>NC_069502.1:599123029-599423029 GCF_027579735.1 Bombina bombina
GATTTTCATGCAGGACAATGCTCCTCACACGTGTCCAAGTACTCCACAGCGTGGCTGGCAAGAAAGGGTATAAAAGAAGAAAATCTAATGACATGGCCTCCTTGTTCACCTGATCTGAACCCCATTGAGAACCTGTGGTCCATCATCAAATGTGAGATTTACAAGGAGGGAAATCAGTACACCTCTCTGAACAGTGTCTGGGAGGCTGTGGTTGCTGCTGCCCGCAATGTTGATGCTGAACAGATCAAAACACTGACAGAATCCATGGATGGCAGGCTTTTGAGTGTCCTTGCAAAGAAAGGTGCTATATTGGTCACTGATTTGTTTTTGTTTTGTTTTTGAATGTCAGAAATGTATATTTGTGAATGTTGAGATGTTATATTGGTTTCACTGGTAAAAATAAATAATTGAAATGGGTATATATTTGTTTTTTGTTAAGTTGCCTAATAATTAGGCACAGTAATAGTCACCTGCACACACAGATATCCCCCTAAAATAGCTATAACTAAAAACAAACTAAAAACTACTTCCAAAACTATTCAGCTTTGATATTAATGAGTTTTTTTGGGTTCATTGAGAACATGGTTGTTGTTCAATAATAAAATTAATCCTCAAAAATACAACTTGCCTATAATTCTGCACTCCCTGTAGATATATAGCTATAGTTATATATTTTACAAAAAATATACAGATATATATAGAAATGTATATATATGTGTAAGTGAAGAACATAGGTATTTAAAGTATTTCTAATGCACCTTTTGCTTTAGCGCAGTTGACCTAGTGAACCACTGAGTAAGAGGAAAGGGAGTTTGGGTAATCACAATATCCGACCTCCAAATGTTGGCGGCGCACACCTGTGTTTTTCGTTTTTGTGCTAATTTTTTTACTTTCAACGTGTAATACCAGTGAAAACATGGGAGCACTACTGATTTACTTTCAGCATAGACGGCTCAAGAGTGATATACAACTTTTGATCCACTTGTAATATAGCTACAGTTTGTTTCTTTTCGCAAGCATTCTCTTATTTGGTTCCATGATTGTTGATTCAAGTTTATGTTTGCAACCTGTTTCAATCTCAACTATATACTTATATTGACCTGGACATTGTTGCGAGTAGCGACAGGTCTCCTACTGAAAGTAGTGGAGCTCGCTGGAAGGGACACCTGTCTGCAAAATTAGCAGTGATTAGTGGTGTATTTTAAAAATTAAATCCAGCAGCCATAATAAATCACATTATGCTGCTTTCTGCATATAGCATCTTACAATGCCTATATTTTCTTATGCATGTGTTTTCTCTATAAGGGTTATAAGTATTTTGAGTGTTATGAGAAAAGCTTGTCACCTTTGAGTTTGTGAGAAAAAACTGTGAGAACTGTAATGCGAAAATGTTTACATAATTATGCTTGGATTAGAGAGAAAATTCCATACACGCCCATGGAATGCTTATGTTTAGCACATTTCATGAACAAACAACAATTACGTTTTGTATTTTGTACTTATAAGTATGAATTTCTGTTTTTTGTCTGCACATCCAATGTCCTTAAATTACGATTCATACTGTGCTAATCAGATACGATTTAATCTTGTGTTATTTTACGCACAAATTTTTACATTTCTAATAAAATATGATTTTTGGTGAAGAATTTTGTTACGATTTTTCATGCACCTTAACAATACAATTTTCCCCTTCATATTGTTGTGTGAACTGCTCAATTTTTTGTTTTGTAAGATTTTTAAAATATGAATTTAATTGTGCACTTTTGTAGTGTATGCATCTCTTCCCCATACAAAAATGCTGTATATGCCCCTTAGCGAGACAACCTGTTTTCATGGTTCACTCCACCAGGGAAAAAGAAGTACTGGTGGGCATTCTCTAATAATCTCCCAGAGACCTTTAGATTATCATTCACAAAGTATGTTATTTAAAATGGCATCCAACATATTTCCCATTTTAAGGTGCAGTTAACATGACACCCAGTCTCATTGATGTTTTCAATTAATAAAATCCAGAAAAAACTACTCCAATAGTAATTTAAATTGGATGAAATATTGTTGACATTTGTTTCCATTACTTTTTGTGTTAATTCTTTTTCTATTATTAGTTTATTGATTGACAATAAAAACACAATATACATAGGAGTTTTTTCACAGTTTCATATATGAGGATGGCAATACAATCAGACTCATTTTGCTAAATCAAATTGAATAGAATAAAATATTTTTTATTAGTCAAGTATAAAAATATACAATGAATTCTCTTGGTTCAAAGATAGTATCTAGTATCAAATTATCTAACAAACACTACTGTAAACAGTGAAAATACATTAAATAACTAATCCGTAAATATCTATTAACCCTTTGAATGCTAATGACGGCTCAGAGCCGTCATTAGCACTCAACTACCTTTTTGCAATCTGGGGCCCACACCCGCTCCTACCCCCGGAGATCGGGGCCTCTGCATAGTGACAGGCATTGCCGGGGCTTCCCGCTAAGTGTGGTAACGTCATGTGCAATGACGTGATGACGTCACAAGCGCAACTTTATTTAAAATTGTCAATACAAAGTATAGGGAAAGGGGGCATGCTGCTTAAAACCTGTATCTCAGGGATCTAAGCAGCTACAGACCCCCAAGACCCACCATTGGAAAGGGGTAATCGTATAAACCTTTCCAATGCTATAAGTCTTGGGGATCTGGGGGGAAAAATAAAAAAGTAAAAAAAAATGTTTTTTGAAAATAGTAAAAAACAGAAAAATTATTATTATTATTATTATTATCATTTATTTGTAGAGCGCCAACAGAGTTCTGCAGCGCTATAAACAAAGGGGGAGTATCACTCAACTACCTTTTTTGCAATCTGGAGCCCCAACAACCGCTCCTACCCTGGAGATCGGGCCTGCATAGTGACAGGTATCGCCGGGGCTTCCCGCTAAGTGCAGGTAACAGTCATGTGCAAATGATGTGATGACGTCACCCTCGCAACTTTATTTAAAATTGTCATACAAAGTATAGGGAAAGGGGGCATGCTGCTTAGAAACCTGTATCTCAGGGATCTAAGCAGCTACAGACCCCCAAGACCCACCATTGTAAAGGGGTAATCGCCTAACCTTACCAATGGTATAAGTCTTTGGGGATCTGGGGGGAAAAATAAAAAAGTTAAAAAAAAATGTTTTTTTGAAAATAGTAAAAAACAGAAAATTATTATTATTATTATCTGTTATTTGTAGAGCGCCAACAGATTCTGCAGTGCTATAAACAAAGGGGGAGGTACAACAAAACAATTATAGGGATCAAATGGCTAGAGGGGCCCTGTCAAGAGTTTGCTCAGCTGTAGTCAGCTCTTAAGAAGGTGATCTACAAACAGCTGGACTCTTAGGCTTACATGCTAAGGGGGTTCAGGGGATAGCAGATGGAGGAGTGGAACTGGTATAAAGTAAGGTTAGCATAGGTTGTATGCATCCTTTAACAGTAGAGTCCCTTTAGGGAGGGCTTAAAGCTTTCAAAACTAGGGGAGGAGGTCTTGTGGGGTGAGTCAGAGATTTCCACAAGATGGAGCCAGTCTGGAGAAGTCCTGTAAATGGGAGTGCGATGAGGTAACCTAGAGAGGGAGAGTAGGAGGTCCTGAGCAGATCAAAGGGACGGGAGGGAGAGTATCTGGAGTACAAGGTCTGAGAAATAGGGGGGAGCAGTGCAGTTGAGGCTTTGTATGTCAGAATGGAGAATTTTGTGTTTGATCCTAGAGGCAAGAGAGGAAGAGGAAGCCAGTGAAGGGATTGTCAGAGAGGAGCAGCAGATGAAGAGCGACGTGTAAGGAAGATGATCTGGCAGAAGTATTCATTATGGATTGTAATGGAGCTAGGTGGGCAGGTGGGGAGGCCAGAAAGGACAGAGTTGCAGTAATCGAGTCAGGAAAGAATGAGAGAGTGGATTAAAATTCTCAGTTGTGTCTTGTATAAGGAAGTGTCTAATTTTAGAGATATTTTAAGGTGGAATTGGCAGGCTTAAGCCAAGGACTGAATGTGAGGGAGTGAAAGAAAGATCTGAGCCAAATGTGACCCCAAGACATAGGGGCATGTGGGGTAGGGGTAATGATGGAGTTGTCCTGCAGTTATAGAGAGATGTGGGGGTGGAGATTTTGAAGGAAGGGGGGAAAAGTGAGGAGCTCAGTTTTGGATAGATTAGCTTGAGGGTAGTGAGAGTACATCAGGAAGATATGAGAGAAAGACAGTTAGTGACATGGGTTACAAGGAAGGAGATAGGTCTGGTGCCGAGAAGTAGATTTGGGTGTCATCGGCATACAAATGATATTGGAAACCGTGGGACTTTTATAAGGGAACCCTAGTGATGACTTGTTAATTGAGAAGATTAGGGACTGAGAACAGAGCCTTGCGGTACTCTGACAGAAAGTGATGACGGGGCAGAGGAGGGCCCGAGAGAAGGCTACACTAAAGGTATGGTTTGACAGTTAGGAAGAGAGCCACAAAAGTGCTGTGTCATAGATGCCGAAAGATTGGAGGTTTTGGAGCAAAAGAGGGTGGGTCAACAGTGTCAAAGGCTGCGGACAGATCAAGGAGGATAAGCAGAGAGATGTGGCCTTTTTGATTTTGCTGTAAGTAGGTAGTTGGTAACCTTAACAATTGCTGTCTCTGTGGAGTGATGGGGGACAAAATCCAGATTGCAATGGGTCAAAGAGGGAGTTTATTGTAAGGAAATGGGATATGCGTGCATAAGGCTAGTTTTTTTGAGAAGCTTTGATGCAAGAGGGAGGAGGGAAAATAGGGCGGGTAGTTGGATGGGGAGGTAGGATCAAGGGAAGGTTTTTTGAGTTTAGGTGTGACCCAGTGCATGTTTCAGTGATGAGGTAAATATACCGGTGCTGAGGGAGAGGTTGAAAATGTTGTTAGTATAGGGGTAAGGGTAGCAGAGAGTTAGGGGAGTAGCTGTGAGGGGATAGGGTCAAGGGGACAGGTAAGTGAGATGAGAGCGTCAGTATAAGTGCAGAAACTTCTTCCTCAGTAACAGGGGAGAAATGAGCTAAGTTTCAGGTTATGTGGGTTGTGTTGAGTAAGTAGCATTTGAGGGGGGGGAGATAATGGAATTATGTTGAGAGCTGATTTAATTTCTGATGGAGTCAATTTGTTATTGAAGTGTGCTGGCAAAGTTTTGAGCTGACAGAGGAAGTTGTATTAGGAGGATCTGGGAGGGGCGGAGGAGAGAAGTAGTGTTTGCTTATGGAGATTACGGGGCAGAATAGTATGAGTTCAAGATGATTTTGTAAATGAAGAAAATCAGATGAACTCCAAGATTTTCTCCAGTGCTGTTCATCAAGGATGGATATAAGGGTGGGAATTATAGTAGGCAGATAGATTGTTCAGAGCAGGAAAAGGAGGAGAAGGGGGAGAGGAGCGGTTTGAGGTAATTAGCAAGCTGTTGCTGATCTAAGGATATAATGCTTCTGTGAAGTTTTGGTGTGAAGAGTAGAAGGGAGGGAGAGGTTGTAGGAGGGGATGATTTGTTGCAAGTAAGGAGATAGTGTGTAAGAAAGAAGGAAAGAGGAGTTTGTGAAGTTTGAGAGAGGTGCTTCGATAGCCAAAGATCAGGTCAAGAGAGTGACTATCTTTGTGAGTGGGGGAATCAGTCCATTGTGAAAGACCGAAAGAGGAAGTGAGTTCCAGAAGTTGTTTTTGCAGATGAGGCAGCCAGGCAGCCAAGTGATCTAGACATTGATTTGAGAGAGCAACACGTACAGAGAGAGGGGAGAATAAGCAAAGCATGTGGGTTTTGAATGAGGGAAAAGTGAGGGAAGAGATGGGATGTATATGTTGAAAGGTGCAACAAGAGGAAAGTAAAATACCTACACCACCCACCTCCTTTGTCTATTACCAGACCTAGGAGTGTGGCGAAGTGGAGACCCCCATGTGACATATCAGCAGTGGATGCTGTGTCTAGGGGAGAGAGCCATGGGGGGGGTTTTCTGTTCTGTTAGGGCCAGGAAGGTTGAGGGAGCGGGAGATGAAGAGGTCATGTAAAGATATGAGCTTGTTGCAAACAGAGCGAGAGTTCCAGAGTACGCAGAGGTGAAAGGGGTAGTGACTTTTGATGCAAGAGGAATGTGAGTAAGGTTTACAGAATTTTGTTTTCTGAGTCTATGGGATGGTACACATGGATGTGCACAGGCTTGGCAGTGCTGGGGACCAGGATTTGGGGAGATGTCACCAGCAGTATGTAAAAGCAAGAGGAAGAGTGACATGAGATGAGATAAAGATTTGCAGTAGTGAGACTGCTTTTGAGACGAGGTGCAGGGGGAAAGGAGAGTGTTTAGGGAATGAGGGTGAAAGTTCATGAGTACAAAAGTAAGGTGAGTTTTAAGAGAGTTGTTATAGGCAATGCACAGCCCAGTGCAGTGGTGAAATATATGCAGGTGAGTCCACTAAATTTAGTTGATTGCTAATCAAAGACAATTGGAAAGGCCAATTGGGAAAGTTTAGGATTCTGGTCTGGTCAGGGTGAGATGTTAAGTAAACACACCAATAAAATTTTGGAGGGGGTTAAAGCTGTGGCATAAGACAGCTATAAATTTTTAGAATAATAGCAAGTATTGATAAGGATTGAGAGCATCACATGGCAATTAACAAAGCATTAGAAGTAATACATTGGGTAATAGTACATCAAATGTAGGACTAAATTAAGCAAAACTAAAAATCATTTGCTCTATGTAAATATTCACATACCAAAAATAGAGTTACAGGAGAGGAGAAAACCAGAGTGCAGTGATTACTTTGCAGATAGACAAGGAATTATATTCCATTCGCATAACAAGAATAGAGTTACAGGAGAGGAGAAAGCCAGAGTGCAGTGAATACTTAATATAAAAATATTAATTCAGCTTAGCACTCAAAGGGTTAAATAAATGTAATAAAAAGAAAAAATTAAAAAAAAGATAACACTAGTGAACCACAGTCATTTGTGCCTTATTTGAAGGGACTCTAAGGCCCCCAAAAAATTATTTTGTGATTCAGATGGAGCAGTGACATTTTAAGCAACTTTCTAATTACTCCTATTATCAAATTTTCTTCATTCTCTTGGTATCTTTATTTGAAATGCAAGAATGTAAGTTAGATGGCCTGGCGCCATTTTTGGTGAAAACCTGGGTTGTCCTTGCTGATTGGTGGAAAAATTCATCCACCAATAAAAAAGTGCAGTCCAAAATCTGAACCAAAAAAAAGGGGGCTTAGTGATGACTTCTTTTTCAAATAAAGATAGCAATAGAACGAAGAAAAATTGATAATAGGAGTAAATTAGAAAGTTGCTTAAAAGTGCATGCTCTATCTGAATTCAGCGAAAGAAAAAATTTGGGTTCAGTGTCCCTTTAAGCAATTAAGTACATATGTGAAAAGAAAAAAAGAAATCACGCTAGTGAACCACATACCACCACATGTGCTTAAGCACACACAGGTAGATTACGAGTTTGCGCTATAAAGGGTAGTTAACAAAGGCAACAAAAGTTGTGTTATTTAACCCTCCATAACGCTGCCATTACGATTTTGAAAAAGCCGCCTTGTGTGTGCAATATGGTTCCATTGAGCTCCATACCGCACAAAATACAAGGCGCTGCTTTGACATGCTCGTGCATGCTTTCCCCCATAGGACATCAATGAGGAGAGTGTGTTAGAAAAAACCTAACACCTGTGGTAGGCAGAGAGGAAAAGCGCTGTAATGCAGTCCCATTGATGTCTATGGGGGGAAGAAGTTATGTTTAAACCTAACACCCTAATCATAAACCCCATGTCCTAAACTCCCCTAATCTGCTGCCCCCACATCGCCAACACCTACATAATGTTATTAACCATTAATTCTGCTGCTCCCGATATCGCCTGCCAGCGAAATAAATCTATTAAACCCTAATCTGCCACTCCCGATATCGCCGCCACGTATACTAAAGTTATTAACCCTTATTCCCCCTGCACCCCACCATATCCCACACTATAAGAAAATCTATGAACCCTATTCTGCCGCTTCCCCGACATCGCCATCACTAAATAAAGCTATTAACCCCTAATCCTCTTGCCTCTTAAATCACAACCACTAAATAAACCTATTAACCCCTAAACTACCAGGCCCCCCAACTTCACAAACTACCTAAATTATACTATATGAACCCCTAAACCTAACCCTAAACCTAACCCTAACTGTAATCCTAAACCTAACTCTAAACTAACACCCCCTAACTTTAAGCATAATTAAAATAGAGCTAAATTAAAGTTACAATTATTAACTAAATAATGCCTATTTAAAACTAAATACAAACTTACCTGTGAAATAAAACCTAAGCCAGACTACAGTATAACTAATAGTTTAAATTGTAGCTAGCTTAGGTTTTATTTTTATTTGACATTTAAGTTTGTATTTATTTTAACTAGGTAGACTAGTTAGTAATAGTTATTAACTATTTAATAACTACCTAGTTAAAATAAATACAAACTTACCTGTCAAATAAAAAACCTAAGCATCCTTACACTAAAACCTAAAATTACAAAAATAAAAAAACTACCATTACAAAAAATAAAAACACTAAAATTACAAAAAATAAAAAAACTACCATTACAAAAAATAACAAACGAATTATCCAAAACAATAAAAAATTATTCCTATTCTAATACCCTGTTTAAAAAAAAAAAAAAAAACTTAATCTATAATGAACTACCAAGGACACTTAAAAGGGCCTTTTTTAGGGCATTGCTCTTTTTCTACAAAAGAAAAGCACACCCCCTAACAGTATACGAACCTCCAACCCCCAAACCCACAAAAAAAAAATAAAGTAAAACCTAATCTACCCATTGCCCTGAAAAGGGCATTTGTATGGGCATTGCCCTTAAAAGGGCATTTAGCTCTTTTGCTGCCAATTTAAAAAATGGCTATTCTAAAAAAAAAAAAAAACCTGACCCCAAAAAGAAAAAAAAACCATTACACAAAATAACAATCAAATTATCCCAAATAATACAAATTATTTTCTATTCTAATACCACCATTTTTAAAAAAGCACCCCAAAATAAAAGGAACCCTAATCTATAATAAACTGACCAATAGCCCTTAAAAGGGCCTTTTGTAGGGCATTGCTCTAAATAAATCAGCTATTTTTCTAAAATAGAAAACAAACACCCCCTAACATTACATACTCCCACCCCTCCAAACCCACAAAAAAACCTAACTAAAAAACCTAATCTACCTATTGCCCTGAAACGGGCATCGTCGGCTCTTTTTCCTGCCCTTATTTGAATAGCCAATAGAATTTCAGTAGCTCTTATCCTATTGGCTGATTTGAATGGCCAATAGGATTTTAGCAGCTCTAATTCCTATTGGCTGATTTAAAATGTTCACCAATAGGAATGCAATGGTACCCTCAGTTTAAAAGGGGTACCTTGCATTTGAATCCTCAGTGTGCGGCAGACGATCACATGAAGAGGACCTCCACATCGGATCGATGGACCACTACCTGGACTTCCGCCTTGGACCTTCGCCTGGACCTCCGCCTTGGACCTTCACCTTGACCTCCACCTTGGACTTTCGCCTGGACCTCTGCCTCCACGCCACACATCGACTGCTCCACCTCTGCAGGGATGAAGAAGATGCCAGTCCTGTAATGGATGAAGATGGAGCCATCTGGATGAAGATGGAGTCACTGGGATAAAGATCATTCAAGCGGGACTTCAGCAACTATGAGTACCTAAAGAGGGGTTAATGTTAGGTTTTTTTAAGTTTTTTGGGGTGTTTTTTTTTTAGATTAGGGTTTGGGCATTTCTTAAAAGAGCTGAATGCCCTTTTAAGGACAATTCCCATACAAATTAATACAACAAAAGAAAAGGGGGCGCCCTTGAGAGTATCTATAAAATGATAATGTGTAGTATATGAGGTAGCTTATATGTTACCAATAGAAATGCACTTTTCAGTATAAATGATGATACACTGATTCAATAATAACTAGTATATATGTTGTGAACAGAGTAAATAGATGTTAGCCTATACACTTTGATAATCACAATGTTAATAGGACAGTTGTATCTCACTCAAAAATAGTATATATGTTGTGAACAGAGTAAATAGATGTTAGCCTATACAATTTGATAATCACAATGTTAATAGGACAGTTGTATCTCACTCAAAAATAGTGATTAATGGGTGACAATGATCACTATATTGTCCTTTATAAGGGTCTTGATAGTAGAATACCAGGGCAGCAATCTGTAGTGGTCCAGACCAGGATCCAATTAAGCAATCTAAAATATCAAACAGAGACAGATGCGCCACATGGCCCAATATTGTAGTTTCCAAATGTATGTAGATTTTATTATATAGTTGAACTCACATGTATTGAAGCACCTCAATTTGGTGCAAATGACACAGTCTGGGATCTATAACAGTCACCCAGCAGACCGGCCTCTCGGGTTGTTCAGGGTCTGTGTAGAAATAGAAAACACAAAAAAGCCTATGATGCCTAGGTATAGTAGACTAGGGGAGTGTTCCACACCAGATAGTATATAAAGATTTTGAACTCACATTTGGGTGAAGCATCCCCAATGATGCTATAGAGACAGGCTGGGATTAATTCAGTCACCCAACAGACTTAGCTTCGTGGCATACAGCATGCAATAGTCCCTCTCAGTGTCTTTAGGTCAGTGATATCCTCAGATAAAAACCAGTTCATAAGGCAGCAAGTGTTTTTAGTAAAAGTTAAAATCACTTTAATAAAATAATAATAATTGCGACGCGTTTTCTCAGTCTCAGACTGTTTCCTCAGCATAATAAAATAGTTTACAAACACTTGCTATATATTCCTAAGCAAACCACTTAACATAATTGTAACACTGTGTTGGTGGGTGTGGTTATGACATCATCAGGTATCCTAGCTACTAATATATTTTAGCAACAAATGTGAGACAGTATTGTATACTTAAACAATGTACATCAGAGTTTACATTTTATGGGTCAAATGAAACAATCTACCCTCATACTTTGCAGTGCAAGATATTAATCACAACACATAAAACACATCAATGACATACAATATTGTAGGCAATACATATATTTCCCCTTTTCCACTGGATATGGGGAAATATATGTATTGCTTACAATATTGTATGTATTGATGTGTTTTATGTGTTGGTGATTATTATTTGCACTGCAAAGTATGAGGTAGATTGTTTCATTTGACCCATAAAAGTTAAACTCTGATGTACATTGTTAAGTATACAATACTGTGTCACATTTGTTGCTAAAATATATTAGTAGCTAGGATACTGATGATGGTCATAACCCACACCCACAACAAGGTGTTACCAATTATGTTAAGTGGTTTGCTTAGGAATATATAGCAAGTGTTTTGTAAACTATTTTATTATGCTGAGGAAACAGTCTGAGACTGAGAAACGCGTCGCAATTTATTTATTATTTTATTAAAGTGATTTTAAGCTTTTACTAAAAACACTTGCTGCCTAGTGAACTGGGTTTTTATCTGAGGATATCACTGACCTAAATGACCACTGAGAGGACTATTGCATGCTGTAGTGCCACGAGCTAAGTCTGTTTGGGTGACTGAATTTAATCCCAGCCTGTCTCTATAGCATCATTGGGGATGCTTCACCAAATGTGAGGTTCAAAATCTTATACTACTATCTGGTGTGGAATCACTCTAGTCATACTATACTAGGCCATATAGGCTTTTTTTGTGTTTTCTATTTTACACAGACCCTGAACAACCCGAGAGGCCGGTCTGCTGGGTGACTGTTATAGATCCCAGACTGTGTCATTTGCACCAATTGATGTGCTTCAATACATGTGAGTGTCAACTATATAATAAAATCTACATACATTTGGAAACTACAATATTGGCCCATACAAATTAGGTTTTTTATTTTGGGTGGGTTGGTTGGGGTGGTGGATTTTACTCTTGGGGGGGGGGGTTCTTTGTTTTTTTTTACAGGTAAAAGAGCTGTTTAATCTTAGGGCTATGCCTACAAAAGGCCATTTTAAGGACTATTGGTAGTTTATTTGTAGTCTAGGGGTGTATTTTTTATTTTTGGGGGACTTTTTTATTTTTATAGGGCTATTAGATTAGGTGTAATTTGTTTTTATTTTTGGATAATTTTCATTTGTTATTTTTTGTAATTTAGTATTTTTTATTTTTTGTACTTGTAGATTTTTTTTTTTGTACGGGTTAGGTTTTTTTAATTTTGTAATTTAGTTTATTTAATTTGTAGTTAGGTTTAACTTTAATCTAATAGTTTATGTTAGCTTAATTTATAGTTTAAATTTAGTTTTTCATTTCAACAGGTAAGTTTTTATTTATTTTAAAATAGGGATTGTGTAATTTTAATATAAAGTTTGTGGGGTGTTACGTTTAGGGGTTAATAGTTTAATTTAGTTTTTGGTGATGTTGGGGGGGCTGGTATTTTAGGGTTAATAGTGTTTATTTAGTGGCAGTGATGTGGGAGGCAAGAGGGTTTGGGGTTAATAACTTTATTTAGTGAGTGTGATTTCGGGGAGCAGAGGAATAAGGGTTAATATCTTTATTATAGTACTCAATTGTGGAAGCGACAGCACTACTGGTAATGTCTAATATCTGTATATTTGAATGCAGGTGCACAAGAGGTATTGCCAAATTACCACAATTAATAAAAAAAAAAAATTCTCAGCACTCTTATAATGAAGAAACGTGTTTTTTATTTGTCATATAGTTCAAAAGTGAAATGATAATATAGGCCCTACATAATGTCCATTCACACAGACCATGCTCACCAAAAAAGAAAAAAGAAAGAATAGGAAAAATCACCTAGGGCATCCCTAGGGGGAAAAAAATGATGCTGTCAGTGTCATGAAAGAAATGTAATGAATGATCCACAATTGTAGATAGCAAAGGTAATGTCCATAAGGATAACATAGGAATGTCCTAAAAGAAAAATTTTTAAAATTGTCTTGGTCCCATGTTTTAAGTATCCATAATCCTCATTGAATATCCCTTTAAGAGTATATATAGAACTCAAACGTTCTATAGGGAATGTCCTTTGTCAACAACCGGTAACCGAGATAGATGTATAGGGAGAGTCCTTGCTAAAGTAGGTCATATATTAGTTGTTCACACAATGTAGAAAACTATCCTTTATCACCCATACACCCTATAAGGAATGGTCTGTATCGCCCTTAGTATGTTCATCCATATCGCTAATAGGCATTTTCATCTGTGTACGTCTTAACAAGAATTACCGTGTTTGAACACTGTTAGACTCACAGGTTTATATATACGGTCTCCATGTACAAGGTCAAAAAACAACAGCTGGCAGCGAGACTTTTGATACAACCAACATGAATGTGTTACTTACATCACCTTGGTACCTTTTTTCCTCAGAATACCTCGACCAACAGTATCACAGGCAAGTATCCGTCTAGTTTTCAGCATATACAGACCCGTATAGGGGGATCGTGACGGTATTGTGCTACAAACAGTTTTGATGACTGAACTCTGTGACCTCTGGGACCTCATGACCACCTGAATACCTGATGCATCAATGACAGCCTCCTATGCGCATTTTGGGTCTCGTCCCCTTGTCAAGGGGTACAAAGGGCGGAGTCCCAAAATGTGAATGGAGAGTATGTAGGGCCTATATTATCATTTCACTTTTGAAGTTTTCTTCATTATAAGAGAGCTGAGAAATGTATTTTTTATTTTTTATATCTTTATTATAGTGTGGGCGATGTTGGGGGTGCGGGGGAATAGGGGTTCATAACTTTAGTATAGTGTGGGTGATGTTGGGTAGGCGGCAGAATAAGGGTTAATATATTTTATTAGTGGCAGTGATGTCGGGAGCAACAGATTAGGAGTTAATAACTTAAAATTAGTATTGCTATGCGGGAGAGCCTCAGTTTAGGGGTTAATAGGCAGTTGTATCTGTGTTAGTGTACTTTGTAACACTTTAGTTAACTCAAAATGGCAGTGCTATGGAAATCCCATGAAAAAAAAATAGTTTTTTTTCGAGTGCGGAACGACGTTGCGTTACAGGTTAAAAACTTGTGGTACAGTTATGCTGACAAGACTCATAATGGCTGCGTTGCTGTTTATAAACGCTGAAAGTGGCCATTTTTTCAGCGTTAAAAAACGAAGGCACAACTCGTAATCTATGTGATTGTTATTGAAATTGTGTGTGGATACGATGAAAAAAAACATAATTCCAAAAGGGGAAATAAGAGAACTATTCCTATTTGCCAATTGTTTTAGCCTGGGGTAAAAAGCTAATCGAAAATCGATTTTTCAAAGTTTTTAAAACTCATCAACCTTGGTCTATGATGAGAAGAAAAACAATTAAAAAGAAATATCCAGGGGTGAGAGGGGAGTCAAATAAAACTTTCCCCAATTCTCTTATTCGATTTTTTAAGAATAAATATTCCTGAGTGGGTGCAACCAACAGATGTCACAATACAATGTAGCTTCCCCTTTAATAATAAAGAAGCAGAGCTATATAAAAACTAAAATGGAAGATCACAAAAACTGATTATAGAATAGCTGAATAAAAACAAATAGAATACAATTAAGAGCAGAGCTAAAATCCAGAAACAGAACTGGAACATAAGTACGATAACTATCTAAAATGATGTAAAATATAATTTAAATAGGTTCTCCATAACTTATGTTTGAGTTCTATTTGTGTATTTTAGGCTCTGCTTTAAATAAATTGTACTAATCAAATTGTAATCTAATACAGATGTATAAGTCATCTTCAGTAACATTTATAATAACACAAGAAAACAGGAATCAAAATTAATTGATTTTTAAACTAATTTACGCAGTTATATATATTTGTAGGTTTTTCAAATGCTGTTATATCTCTCAAAACCATCTTATTGCTGAGTTAGTGCTTAATCATTTCTCCCTGGAGAAGCAAGCACATAAATAATAATAAATAAATAGCAGCTAGATTATGAGTTTTGAGGCGCTAGTAGGGAAATTAACGAACGCAACAAAAGTGGCGTTATTAATCCCTTAATAGCGCAGCCATTATAAGTTTAAAAACCTGGCTTGTGTCGGCAGATATGGGTGCCTTTTAAGCTTCCCTACCGCACCAAAAACAAGTGCTGTTTTGACGTGTCTCGTGCAAAGCTTTCCCCATAGACATCAATGGGAGAGTGGGGTTAGAAAAAGAGCCTAACACCTGGTGTGACAACCAAGGTTAACCAACCCTGCACCAGTCACTTGTTTGGCACAAAAAGGGTTTATCAGAACCCTTCTACTGTCACTAATATGTCACAATCTAGCCTCACCAGGCAAGCTTGTGATTTAGGTTCAGTGGGGTGCAAGGGTTAACAACACTCTCTAGTCGTACTAGACTTTAAAGAGAAATGCCAAAACCTCCCCTTTAATGCCATCCCACACTAAACTAACTATGCTGCCTCCACTTATGATTTATTAAAGGGAAAATATTAAGGAAAAACCCAGACTTACACATAAACTCTCAGAATAGCAATTTGGTTCTAATACTCACCAGTCCTTTGCAGTAAACGTGGTTCAATTATTAGACAAAGGGCCAAAGCTTAATAAAGGAATTATTTATTAGCCAAAAAATATTATGCACAATGCATTATTAATAAAATGTGTTACAAATAAAATTACAATAAAATTACACACAGCAAAACAGTTTTTTAAAATAATAAAGGGAGAAAAACAGATTTAAATACTTTACTAGGTCTCAAGATCTGTACCAGAGAGTTGGCAGGAAGCGATAGTCCTTACTCTGTGTTGTCACAGCCTCCCTTGTAAGAATGACAATTTTATTGTTAAAAACACAAGATTCTTATACATATTTTCCAGAGATCAAGTTCCTGACCACACCCTCCTGGCGGGGCTAAGACATACCCCCCTATCTTTTATGATCTTCAATAAACTCTTTTGCCTGAAATTATAGGAACCCATTATAATTTCTGCTAGAGACATCCATTTTCATATGGACAAAGGGGAAATCTCTTGTTTACATTGTGAGAATCAATTTGATACCAATATGACATGGTTGCCATTTTCCCTTCAGTTTAATGGTCATAACATGTTTTTAAACACATATCTACGTTTTACCAATGTCCTTTTATTGACCTCATCAGGATATGGGAAGAAGCACTGTTTTGTGTCATGCCCTCTACTGATAGTTTTGAGCCATAAAGGCCTCTTCTGTGTAGACCTAACAAAGTATTTATAGGAGCTTCTGGCACTTCAAAGAAAACACAAACAAACCTAGGACACAGTTCTTTTTTGAAAAAAATCAAATGTTTGCTAGCTCACAGGATAAACAGAATTAACCCCTTAGTAGCTAAATCCTGAGGTATTCGTGACACCTCCCCCAATAAGAAACGCAAAAGGGGGTGGCTACAAGCCACTCCCAATGCATATCAAAGGGAGCTTCCCCTTGCGGTGATAACGCTATTGCCATTGCACATAGCAGTTTTTCAATCAGGATGCCCTCCACCCAAAAATGACACACCATTCGCTCTACCCAACTGATTTAATATATTGCAGGGAACCTCCCATGCAGCCTGTAGTTTGTTCTGCCTCATGGGTGTTAGTACAAGAACATTTTGCCCCATCTCATACACTCCCTCTCTGGCAGTAAAATCCTGCAACTGTTTTTGTAGGAATATAGCATTAGCATCTCTGGGTTTTGCAGGTACCTTCCCCAATAAGGCTTGCATCTTATCCCTGAAAAACACATCATCCCCTGTTACAGAGGTGTCTGTGAAGCCTAGGGTCTTGCTACATATTGTGTGCTCTCTGAACATATTCTGTGCTCTCAGTTGCTGCTTAACTACCACAGGCTCTTGCCCTCCCACTGGAGTAGGATTCCTGTACTCCTGCACTCTGTTATGGTTGGTAGGGGGTTGACTAACTTCCCCCCTCTTCTCCACTGTGGGTCCTATCTTCTGTGCCTGCTGGGGACTCTGATTCTGCACACCTATCAGTGTATCTGCTGAATAGCACTGTGGGGCTGTGTAAATGCACTTCTCTGTACTTCTCCCCCCTGTGTCTGAGGTCTGTGTCAGTCTCTGTCCCCTAGTCTGTGCAGTCTGTTTATAGGTCACAGCTGAGGTTACTGGGGTCTCTGTTACCCACAATATTTCACACTCAAAGAGCATCCTGTTACCTCCTCCCCATAAACTCTGGATTTCTGTTATAGAGGGGGCTACATACCCCGCTCTCTCTCACAGTCAGTCTGCCACTTCACATCCTCTCACAGAAGTTGGGATCCTTCTGACACTAGTGCAGACAAGCACATATCTGCCTTCTGACATTTATCCCATATACCCTTTCTTTTCACAGGGGACTCAATTGGTTCTGGCACAGACTGGCACACTTCATCAAGCAGCCCAGTCACCCAGTCATTCTCTCCCCATCAGTCTCACTTCCCTCTATATAATCCACTGATTCAATCACAGACAGACACTCACCACTCATCTGCCTCCTCTCACAGACAGTTTCTTCCTGTACAGTTAAACTATTTTCAAGCACAGACAGTCCCACAGTCTATCTGCCTTTCTCACCCATCAGTCTCACGCTGTACAGTTAACTTTAATTCTGCAGATACTGCTGGTTTAATCACAGGAAGACACACATCATCTATCCGTCGTTCTCCCCAGTCAGTCTCTCAGCACAGACACCCCCAGTTCAGGCACAGCACTTTGCACACATCCACTCTGTCCTTCCTCCTGGTCAGAATGTCGCTGAGCATTTTTACACACATTTCACATGAGTCTACAACTAATGTCACTAGGTCACATGCAACATTGTCAGGCACATAAAGAGATAACAATCTACCCAGATCAGTACCCAGTAAAACATCATTAGGAATATTTTCAGATATCCCCACATTTCTTAAACCTCTCCCCGCTCCCCAATCAAGATATACACGTGCCATAGGCACTGCAAGTGGCATTCCCCCAATCCCTTTAACTGCAACAGTCCTGCCAGGAATAATGTCCTTAGAGCTCACCAGCCCTGGACATACAAGAGTCACTGTGGCACCTGTGTCCCAAAGCTCAAGTGTTACCTTAGTTCCGAAAAGCACAGGTTGCAAGTTCTCCTGGTTGCTTTCCTCTGGATGTGTAACAAACAAAACAGATGCTGGTACTTCTGAGGGATTACCCCCTCCAGCTAATTGCTCCAAGTTAATCTACTCTGGGCAAGTGGAGCTGATGTGACCCATTTTGTTGCAAGCAAAACACCTTCGGGTATCCCCCTGCCCAGGTACAGCACTCATCCCTCCTTTCCCAGAGGGAACAGACACGTTAAACAAAGGCACAACAGGTTTTGTGAAGGGGGGTCATGCAGCAGCTCCTTTCCAGGTAGACCCCCCTTTAACAAAGGATTTTCTCCCATTCCCTGGTGACCTGTTGGCTGTGTAAAAATCAGCCAGCTCACCAGCTTCCAATGCTATTATCTACGATACAAAACCCATTCTTGAACTTCTGCTGGGCACAGCTGCATAAATTGCTCCTTCACTATCAGATCTTCCAGCTCTTTTATAGTGTGGCCACCTTTAGAACTCTGATCCACTGTTTAAAGGCTTTCCTCAGGTTTCCAACAGCTGCAGTATAACTCTCTGATGTATCTTCTTGCAGAGAACAGAATTTCTTCCTGTACACCTCAGGAGTAAGATTATACCTCCTCTGCAGTGCAGCTTTAATGGAATCATAGTCCTGATCAAACTCTGGGGGTAGTTCAGCAAAAGCCTCCAGTGCAGGACCTTTCAGACCAGGGGTAAGATACTTGGCCCACTGCTCCCTTGGCAGCTGGAACTGTCTGCAAAGTTTCTCAAAGCTATGCAGGAATACATCCACATCGCCATCTTTCTCCAGAGTGGGAAAATTCTCTGCACGCACTCTGGGAACAGGTGGGTCTCTAGGTTCACTAACAACAGGTGAGACATACCTCTCTCCAATCGTACAAGCTGTAGCTGATACTCTCTCTCAGTCTGTCTCTCAGCTGCTTCAACAGGCACCTGTCTCTCAGCCACAGCAGCCTGTTTCTCATAAAATTTTGCAATCAGCTCCATGTGCAAACTTACATCCACTGAGCCCATATATTTCAGAACAGTTTGCAAATAACAGTCCAATGGATCCCCAGATCCTGATGAATCGCTGCCCCCAGCTGCAGACACCTCTCCTGAGGCTTCAGCTGGGGTGGCTTGGCTGTTATCATATTCAAAAAGAGCTTGTATTAGTCCATATTTGTTCTTTCCACGGGATGGGATATCATGCTCCTGGCATAACAGTGCCATCATCTCTTTAGTCTGTTGCTGGTATAACTCCATAGTAAAAATAAAATAGAAAAGAAAAAACGAAGAATAGGGAAGGGGACTGTTTGCAATGTGTGACTATATAATGCACTGAGTTTTAGCCTTTGTAAATTGTAAGAAACACCTAGATTTAGAGTTCTGCATTAGCCTTAAAAAGCAGCGTTAAGGGGTCCTAACGCTGCTTTTTAATGCCCGCTGGTATTACGAGTATGGCAGGTACAGGTGTACCGCTCACTTTTTTTCTGTGACTCGGCACTACCGCAAATCCCCTTACGTCAATTGCGTATCCTATCTTTTTAATGGGATTTGCCTAATGCTGGTATTATGAGTCTTGGAGAAAGTGAGTGGTACAGCTTCTACCTCCAAGACTCCTACCATATAAAAAAGTCAGTAGTTAAGAGTTTTATGGGCTAACGCCGGAACATAAAGCTCTTAACTACAGTGCTACAAAGTACACTAACACCCATAAACTACCTATGAACCCCTAAACCGAGGCCTCCCCACATCGCAAACCCTATAATAAAATTATTTAACCCCTAATCTGCTGACCGGACACCGCCGTCACCTACATTGTAGCTATGAACCCCTAATCTGCTGTCCCTAACATCGCCGACACCTACATTATATTTATTAACCTCTAATCTGCCCCCGCCAACGTCGCTGCAACCTAACTACACTTATTAACCCCTAATCGCCGCCACTTTAATAAATGCATTAAGCCCTAAACCGCAGCAATCCCGCCTCGCAAACACTATAATAAATTTTATTAACCCCTAATCTGCCCTCCCTAACATCGCCGCCACCTACCTACAATTATTAACCCCTAATCTCCAGCCCCCAACGTCGCTGCTACTATAATAAAGTTATTAACCCCTAAACCTAAGTCTAACCCAAACACCCCCCTAAGTTAAATATATTTTAAATAAAACAAACTAAAATTACTATAATTAAATAAATTAATCCTATTTAAAACTAAATACTTACCTATAAAATAAACCCTAATATTGCTACAATATAACTAATAGTTACATTGTAGCTATTTTAGGATTTATATTTATTTTACAGGCAACTTTGTATTTATTTTAACTAGGTACTCTAGCTATTAAATAGTTAATAAGTATTTAATAGCTACCTAGTTAAAATAATTACAAAATTACCTGTAAAATAAATCCTAACCTAAGTTACAAATACACCTAACACTACACTATCAATAAATTAATTAAATAAATTAACTACAATTATCTAAACTAAAATACAATTAAATAAACTAAACTATAATACAAAAAAAACACTAAATTACAAAAAATAAAAAAATATTACAAGAATTTTAATCTAGTTACACCTAATCTAAGCCCCCTAATAAAATAAAAAAGCCCCCCAAAATAATAAAATTCCCCACCCTAAACTAAATTACAAATTAATCAGCTCTTTTACCGGCCCTTAAAAGGGCTTTTTGCGGGGCATTGCCCCAAAGTAATCAGCTCTTTTACTTGTAAAAAAAAATTTGAACCCCCCAACATTACAACCCACATCCCACACACCCCTACTCTAAAACCCACCCGATACCCCCTTAAAAAAACCTAACACTACCCCATTGAAGATCACCCTACCTTGAGCCGTCTTCAGCCAGCTGGCCACCAATGGGACAGAAGAGGACATCCGGACTGGCAGAAGTGTTCATCCTATCTGGGCAGAAGAGGACATCCGGACCGGCAGTTAGTCCGTCGGAAGAAGAGGATGGCTCCACCTTCGCTGGATAGAAGATGGCTCCGCTCCACTCAAGAAGGATGAAGATAGAAGATGCCGCCTGGATGAAGATGTCTGCCGGTCCGGATGTCCTCTTCTGCCCGCATAGGATGAAGACTTCTGCCGGTCCGGATGTCCTCTTCTGTCCCATCAGTGGCCGGCTGGCTGAAGACGGCTCAAGGTAGGGTGATCTTCAATGGGGTAGTGTTAGGTTTTTTTAAGGGGGATTGGGTAGGTTTTAAAGTAGGGGTGTGTAGCTGATTACTTTGGGGCAATGCCCCACAAAAAGCCCTTTTAAGGGCTGGTAAAAGAGCTGATTACTTTGTAATTTAGTTTAGGGTAGGGAATTTTATTATTTTGGGGGGCTTTTTTATTTTATTAGGGGGCTTAGATTTGGTGTACTTAGATTAAAATTCTTGTAATATTTTTTTATTTTTTGTAATTTGGTGTTTGTTTATTTGTATTATATTTTAGTTTATTTAATTGTATTTTAGTTTAGATAATTGTAGTTAATTTATTTAATTAATTTATTGATAATGTAGTGTTAGATGTATTTGTAACTTAGGTTAGGATTTATTTTTGGTAATTTTGTAATTATTTTAACTAGGTAGCTATTAAATAGATAATAACTATTTAATAGCTATTGTACCTAGTTAAAATAAATACAAAGTTGCCTGTAAAATAAATATAAATCCTAAAATAGCTACAATGTAATTATTAGTTATATTGTAGCTATATTATGGTTTATTTTATATGTAAGTATTTAGTTTTTAAATAGGATTAATTTATTTAATTATAGCAATTTTAGTTTGTTTTATTTAAATTATATTTAACTTAGGGGGGTGTTAGGGTTAGACTTAGGTTTAGGGGTTAATAATTTTATTATAGTAGCAGCGACGTTGGGGGCGGGAGATTAGGGGTTAATAATTGTAGGTAGGTGGCGGCGATGTTAGGGAGAGCAGATTAGGGTTTAATTAAATTTATTATAGTGTTTGCGAGGCTGGAGTGCAGTGGTTTAGGGGTTAATACATTTATTGTAGTGGCGGCGATGTCTGGTCAGCAGATTAGGGGTTAATAAGTGTAGGTAGGTGGCGGCGACGTTGGAGGGGACAGATTAGGGGTTAATAAATATAATATAAGTGTCGGCGATGTTCGAGACAGCAGATTAGGGGTTCATAGCTATAATGTAGGTTGCGGTGGTGTCCGGAGCGGCAGATTAGGGGTTAATATTATAATGCAGGTGTCAGCGATAGAGGGGGCGGCAGATTAGGGGTTAATAAGTGTAATATTAGGGGTGTTTAGACTCGGGGTTCATGTTAGGGTGTTAGGTGTAGACTTAGAAAGTGTTTCCCCATAGGAAACAATGGGGCTGCGTTAGGAGCTGAACGCTGCTTTTTTGCAGGTGTTTCAGCCAGCTCAGCCCCATTGTTTCCTATGGGGATATTGTGCATGAGCACGTTTTTCCAGCTTACCGCTACCGTAGGCAATGCTGGTATTGAGGGTTAAAGTGGAGCTAAATTTGGCTCAACGCTCACTTTTCTGAGGCTAACGCAGCCATTCAGAAAACTCGTAATACCAGCGTTGTCTTAAGGGTGTGCTGGAAAAAAAGGCTTGTTAGCAACGCACGGCTTTACGGACAAAACTCCAAATCTAGCCAAATTTCTTTTAGTACCGGGATTTTCACACTAGCAAATCCACAAGCACTAAAATCTAATAAAAAATTATCTACACCGCTGCCCACCAATTTGTGATGACCAAGTTTAACCAACACTGTGCCAGTCACTTGTTTGGCACAAAAAGGGTTATTAGACCCCTTCTACTGTCACTAATATGTCCAATCTAGCCACACCAGGCAAGCTTGTGATTTAGTTCAGTGGGTGCAAGGGTTAACAACACTCTCTAGTCTGTACTAGACTTAAAAGAAATGCCAAAAACTCCCTTTTAATGCCAACCACACTAAACTAACTATGCTGCCACCACTTATGATTTATTAAAGGGAAAATCCTAAGGAAAAACCCAGACTTACACATAAACTCTCAGAATACAATTTAGCAGAAAATAACCTAAAATATACAGTTCTAATACTCCAGTCCTTTCAGTAACGTGTTTTAGAATTTAAATAATTTAGGGGGTGTTAACCAGAGTTAAGTAAAGTGTCAAGTAATGTCTTTAATTTTTATCTAGTTGACGTAAGTCAAATGTGTTAATTTCAAATATTACTATAGACAATACTTGTTGTGGGCTGCTAATAGTGAATAGCAATTGCCAACTAGTTAAACTAATTGTAAGAGAGATACAATCAAGTTTGAAAGAAAAGCAGTTCCACAATTTAACATATAGATTAACTCTGAAAGTACAGAGATAATAAGAAAAATATAAAAAATGTTCCATATCATTCACACAATTACTCTTTAATGAAATCAACTAGGAACATACACGCATACTGTAGCTTAAGCTAAAATAAAAACACTTGAGCTCTGTGGATTGCTTTAAGCAATCAAGTATAGAAGGAATAATAGGTAATATCTTACAGCCTTGGTCTTGAAAATATATAGTAAGCTAAGCCTTACAATCCGAGGGCTGTATTTAACTTTAATCTATAGCACATAAGAGACCAAAGGCTATATAGGTAAGTATCAAATTATGTATATTTTTTAAACCACAAGAGTCAGCATATTAAAAGAAACAAGCAGGAGAGACCAAGCTACTCCTACCGGACCTCTGATGTGCGTTTCACATTCCCCTCTGAGGAAGCGTTCATGAAACGCACGCCAGGGGTCCGGTAAAAAACAAATTACAAGATCTTTAAACTAATTACATCTAATCTAATAGCCCTATCAAAATAAAAAAGCCCACCCAAAAAAAAAAACCTAGCCTAAACTAAACTACCAATAGCCCTTAAAAGTGCCTTTTGTGGGGCGTTGCCCCAAAGAAATCAGCTCTTTTACCTGTAAAAAAAAAATACAAACAACCCCCAACAGTAAAACCCACCACCCACCCAACCAACCCCTCAAATAAAACCCTAACTAAAAAAACCTTCCTCCCCATTGCCCTGAAAAGGGCATTGGATGGGCATTGCCCTTAAAAGGGCATTTAGTTCTATTGCAGCCCAAAGCCCTAACTTAAAAATAAAACCCACCCAATAAACCCTTTAAAAAAACACTAACCACTGAAGATCCACTTACAGTTTTGAAGAGCCGACATCCATCCTCAACGAAGCCGAGAGAAGTCCTTAGCGAAGTGACAAGAAGTCCTCAATGAAGCCAGGAGAAGTGGTCCTCCAGATGGGCAGAAGTCTTCATCCAGACAGCATCTTCTATCTTCATCCATCTGGTGCGGAGCGGGTCCATCTTCCAGATATCCGGCGCGAAGCATCCTTTTCTTCCGATGACTACCCTACGAATGAAGGTTTCTTTAAGTGACATCACCCAAGATGGCGTTTCTTAGATTCCGATTGGCTGATAGAATTCTATCAGCCAATCGGAATTAAGGTTGACAAAATCCTATTGGCTGATAGGTAATAAATTCCTGAAAAACAGCAGGAGCATTACATAGGCCAAAGGGCATTACAAGATACTCATTATGCCCGCTCCTGGTGTTAAATGCTGTTTTCCATTTGTGGCCCTCTTTAATCCTAACGTGATTGTACGCTCCTCTCAAATCAAGTTTAGTAAAGACCGTAGCTCCCTTGAGGCGGTCAAAGAGTTCCATAATAAGTGGAATAGGGTAAGCATTCTTGGTAAGATGATTAAGACCCCTATAATCGATACATGGTCATAACTCGCCGCTACCCTTTTTCTTCACAAAGAAGAAAATCCTGCAGGAGAGCAGGATTTGTGGATGATTCCCCACGACAGAGCATCGGCAACATATTCCTCCATAGCCCAATTCTCTGCAACAGACAGAGGGTACACCTGGCCCCGAGGAGGAATGGCTCCGGGTTGCAGGTCTATGGCACAATCGTAAGACCGGTGAGGAGGCAACATACCGGCACGCACCTTGTCAAACATGTCTAGGAGCTCTCGGTACTCCTCTGGCAATTGAGCTACCGAAGAAGTGCACAAGACTTTAATTGGTTCCCCAAGACAGGTGGAAATACATTGCGGGGACCATGACAAAATTTCGGACCTGCGCCAGTCGAGACTGGGATTGTGCTTTTGGAGCCAGGGATAACCCAGAACAACCAGAAAATGCGGAGAGTTTATCACCTGGAACTGGAGGGTTTCAAAATGGAGAGCCCCAACAGCCATGGACAACAGAGCAGTTTCATGAGTAACGAGTACGGGCTGAAGGGGCCTGCCATCAATGGCCTCAATAGCAAGCGGAACGGACTGAGGCAAAACAGGAATGGAGTGCTTTGATACAAAAGCACTGTCAATGAAATAGCCCGCAGCACCGGAGTCAAAAAGAGCCTGAGTGACTATGGAGGAGTCCACCCAGGAAAGGACAACCATGACCAAAGGTCTCTCCTTAAGCGGTTCCAGGGATTAGGATAAACCACTCAAGGTCTGCCCCCGACAGGACCTTAGGTGTGAGCGTTTCCCGGCCGTGTAGGACAAGACTTCAAAAGGTGGCCCTGTAACCCACAATAGAGGCAGAGCCCCTCCCTCCTCCTAAAGGGCCTCTCCGCGTTACCTTCTACACCCCTACCAGACAACTTCGATCGGCTGACCAAGCCCTCGCTGTCATCCCCCGCATCAGGAAAACCACAGCGGGAGGCAGATCCTTCTCTCACCTGGCAGCCAAGACTTGGAACACCCACCCGCTGCACGTCAGACAAGCTACCACCCTAACTAAGTTCAGAAAGAACCTCAAGACCTGGCTCTTCGACTGAACTGCAACCCTCAGCGCCTTGAGACCCTTACGGGTGAATAGCCGCGCTTTACAAGAACCCAATAGATAGATAATATTTTGGCTACCATACATACTAATTTGACTTCTCCCTTGGGGAGGAGATCCTGGATGCACAAACCAATGCACCTCCTGAGAAACCTAGTGGTAAGTGTTTTGTTCCTGAGAATCTTCGAACTAAACTTTTGCACACTTACCACTATCCTAAAGCTGCAGGTCACCCAGGCAAGAACCAAATGATTTGGTCTGTCACTTGACAATTCTGGTGGCCAGGTCTTCGTTCTGATGTTGCTGCGTATGTTGCCTCCTGCTCAGTGTGTGCACAGAATAAGACTCCTTGACGTCTTCCCGTAGGTCTTCTGCAACCTATTGCTAATGGTGAGTGTCCTTGGACACATCTATCATGGACTTCAATGTCAAGCTCCCTGTTTTCAATGGCAATACTGTTATCCTTATGGTGGTTGACCGTTTTTCTAAAATGTCACATTGCATTCCCTTGATGAAGCTGCCTACCGCTCAGGAGCTTGCTTCAATTTTTGCCCGGGAGGTCTTCTGTTTACATGGGTTACCCAAGGATATAGTGTCAGACCGGGGTAGTCAGTTTGACTCCAGATTTTGGTGTTCCTTTTGTGCTCAAATGGGGATCGAGCTTTTCTTCTCCTCGGCATATCACCCTCAATCCAATGGGGCTGCAGAATGGTCTAATCAAGCTCTGGAACAGTTCCTACATTGCTATGTCTCAGACCACCACAATATTTGGTCTGAACTTTTACCTTGGGCAGAGTTTGCTCGTAATAGTGCTATTAATGCTTCCTCCAAGTTATCCCCGTTCATGGAGAATTATGGGTTTCAACCATCCTAGTTGCCTGATTCATTCATGTCTCAGGGTATTCTGGCTTTGGAGGAGCATCTCCGGCAACTCTGTTCCACGCGGGTGCAGATTCAGGATTGCCTTCATCAATCTATGCAGCGCCAAAAGTTCCAGGCTGATTGTAGGCATCTGCCCGCACCTTCCTACCAGGTTGAGAGTTTGGCTGTCCTCCTGCAACTTGAACCTTCATGTGCCTTCCAATAAATTGGCTCCCTGTGGCCTACGCTCTTGACCTTCCTCCTGCTATGCGCATCTCCAATGTTTTTCATGTCTCCCTCTTGAAACCATTGGTTTGCAATCAGTTTACCACTGTGTTGCCTCGTCCCCATCATATCTTTGTTGACAACCATGGGGAGTATAAGGTCAGCAGCATTATTGACTCTCGTATGTCCAGGGGCCGTGTACAGTACTTGATTCACTGGAGGGGCTACCGTCTGGAGGAGCGTTCTTGGGTTCCCTCCTCTGATGTTCATGCTCCCGTCCTCCTCCGTGCCTTCCATGCCCGTTTCCCCAATAAGTCTTTTGTCCTCCCGCAGGGGAGGGGTCATTGAGGGGAGGGTACTGTCAGTTTTTTTCCCTGTTTTGTTTGCCATGTGCTGCTAGCAGCCATTTTACTCACCTCTCTTGCTGACTATGGTGTATTGTGGGGGATGCTGCTCATTTCCTGCACTTCCTTTTATGGCCAGACTGGTGTGCATCATCCATGTGAGACAGGATGCAGTCTCAGAATTGTGATGTCATCACTTATTATTTAAGGGCTTTGCCTTTGCATTGTCTCAGACCTGTTGTGTGAGAGTTCCTGTGTATTACCTGGATGCCTGACGTTCCTCCTGGTTCCTGATCCCTGGCTTGTTCCTGACTCTGCTGTTTTTCTTGTTCCTGATTCCGGCTCGTCTGACTATTCGCTTTGGCTCCTGACTCGGCTCGTCTGACTACCAGCTCTGGTTTTGACTCCTGGCTTGTTATTTGACTTGTGGACTTTTTATTATTTTTTGCCATTAATAAAGGTGTGATTATTTTTGCACTTCTTGTCTCAGTCTGATTCCTGGCATCCTGACATTACCTGATACCTGTATATGCTCACCTTGCTCATGAGACCAAGCATACTTACGCCTAGATTTAGAGTTTTGCGTTAGAAGGGGTGAATTAGCTACGCGTGTTTTTTTCCCCCGCACCTTTTAAACAACGCTAGTATTTAGAGTTCTCTGAATGGCTGCGTTAGGCTCCAAAAAGGGAGCGTAGAGCATATTTACCGCCACTGCAACTCTAAATACCAGCGTTGCTTACGGACGCGGCCAGCTTCAAAAAACCATGCTCATGCACGATTCCCCCATAGGAAACAATGGGGCAGTTTGAGCTGAAAAAAACCTAACACCTGCAAAAAAGCAGCGTTCAGCTCCTAACGCAGCCCCATTGTTTCCTATGGTGGAAACACTTCCTAAGTCTGCACCTAAAACCCTAACATGTACCCAGCGTCTAAACACCCATAACCTTACACTTATTAACCCCTAATCTGCCAACCACACTATCGCTGACCCCTGCATATTATTATTAACCCCTAATCTACCTCTCCGGACACCGCCGCAACCTACTTATAGCTATGTACCTGCCTAGATCTGCTGCCCTTAACATCGCCCGACCCCTATATTATGATGTATTAACCCCTAATCTGCCCCCCCCAACGTCGCCGCTACCTAACTACACTTATTAACCCCTAATCTGCCGACCGGGACCTCGCCGCCACTATATTTAAATGTATTAACCCCTAAAACGGCCTCACTCCCCGCCTCAAAAAACCCTATAAAATAGTATTAACCCCTAATCTGCCCTCCCTAACATCACCGACACCTAACTTCAAAGTATTAACCCTAATCTGCTGACCGGACCTTTCCGCTACTATAATAAATGTATTAACCCCTAAAGCTAAGTCTAACCCTAACACTAACACCCCCCTAAATTAAATATAATTTTTACCTAACGAAATAAATTATTTCTTATTAAGAAAATTAATCCTATTTAAAGCTAAATACTTACCTGTAAAATAAACCCTAATATAGCTACAATATAACGAATAATTATATTGTAGCTATTTTAGGATTTATATTTATTTTACAGGTAACTTTGTATTTATTTTAACTAGGTACAATAGCTATTAAATAGTTAAGAACTATTTAATAGCTACCTAGTTAAAATAATTACAAAATTATCTGTAAAATAAATCCTAACCTAAGTTACAATTAAACCTAACACTACACTATCAATAAATTAATCAACTAAACTACCTACAATTATCTACAATTAAATCAACTAAACGAAATTACAAAAAACAAACACTAAATTACGAAAAATAAAAAAATATTACCAGAATTTTAAACTAATTACACATACTTTAAGCCCCCTAAAAAAATAACAAAGCCCCCAAAAATAAAAAAATGCCCTACCCTATTCTAAAATAAAAAGTTAACAACTCTTTTACCTTACCAGCCCTTAAAAGGGCCTTTTGCGAGGCATGCCCCAAAGAAAGCAGCTCTTTTGCATTTAAATAAACATACAATACCCCCCCCAACATTACAACCCACCACCCACATACCCCTAATCTAACCCAAACACCCCTTAAAAAACCTAACACTAAGCCCCTGAAGATCTCCCTACCTTATCTTCACCACGCCGGGTATCACCGATCCGTCCAAAAGAGGGTCCAAAGTCTTCATCTTATCCGGCAAGAAGAGGTGCAGAAGAGGGTCTGAAGTCTTCATCCTATTCGGCAAGAAGAGGACATCCGGACCGGTAGACATGTTCATCCAGGCGGCGTCTTCTATCTTCATCCATCCGGCGCGGAGCGGGACCATCTTGAAGCAGCCGACGCGGATCCATCCTCTTCTTCTGGCGACTCCCGACGAATGGAGGTTCCTTTAAGTAATGTCATCCAAGATGGCGTCCCTCGAATTCTGATTGGCTAATAGGATTCTATCAGCCAATTGGAATTAAAGTAGGAAAAATCTGATTGGCTGATTGAATCAGCCAATCAGATTCAAGTTCAATCCAATTGGCTGATTGGATCAGCCAATCAGATTGAGCTTGCATTCTATTGGCTGTTCTGATCAGCCCTGTTGTGCCACCTGCAAGGAGAACAACAACAAAAAAGCACTGATCCTTACGTACAGCAATTCTTTGAGCACAGCAACAAGGCGGGAGGCTTTTTGGGGCTCAGGCCCTGGCATGTAAGAGACTGAGCACTTATGTATATGAGATAGTTGACAAAAATGGGGAGACCCATAGAGATGGACAGTCTATTGCGAACACCTTTGTGAATTTTTATGAATCTCTTTACAATGTACACTCAACAGATGGAGAGCAGGGAGAACATCAAAGCAGGCAGATCCTTGAACAAGACATAATGGACTACTTGGCGAATGTTGACATGCCAAGATTATCCATAGAGGAAGCAGACCATTTGGACGCTCCCTTCACCATTGAGGATATTCTGATCGCCATCGAGGGTCTCCCGGTCGGTAAAAGCTCAGGCCCCGATGGGATCGGCACTCACTATTATAAAACATTTGCGGATATCCTGGCACCTTGCATGCTTCATATTTTAATCAGCTTTTGGAGACTCCCATGCTGCCACGCTCGATGTTGGAAGCTTTTATCTCGGTAATCCCCAAACCTGATAAGCCAGAGAATCAGCCCGGCAGCTACAGGCCAATTTCCCTACTTAACTCAGATGTTAAGATCTTGGCAAAGGTCATAGCTAATTGCCTTAAAAAAAATTCTACTCCAATTGTCCTCTACAGATCAAGCTGGATCTATTCCTGCTAGAGAGGGGCAAGATAACAACTCAAAGTTATCCAGCTTGTCTCTTTTTGCGCATGTCAACTCCACTCCGCTGAGTACTTGTGGGAGAAATCGCAGATGTAAATTATAAATGCATTAGAGACGAAATTTCAAGAGACCTTGCAACGTGGAAAAACAAAACCATTTCTTGGATGGGAAGATACATGTTGCGAAGATGAACATTTTACCTAGAGTTCTGTACGTCATGCCAGACGATCCCTTTATCATCAGCCGGTGGCATATAATCCATCAGATTCAATCAGCGATTGAATCATATATTTGGAACAGCTTGAAACCGAGGATCAGGAAAAAGACATTATATCTCCCCAGAAGCAGGGGAGGGGTGGGTGTCCCTCTATTGAATGAGTCCTGTAAGCAGATAAGCCTCCAGCGTGTTGTGGAGTGGATTTGTAATTCTGTCGATAAGGCTTGAATAGGATTGGATAGAGAGATACTTCAAAGGGGCAATGTCAGATCACTTGCATGGGTAAAGGCTATGCAACAACCCAGTTGTATCTGACAATACCCCCTGATGGAGAATGTCTTTTTATGAAAAATAACAATACCAAATATCACAAAAAAGAAAAATGTGAAATAAATGTGATGACACAAACGTATAATCGTATAATAGTGAAGTAGTAAATAAAAAGTTCATATGTAAGGGTATGTTTGTTCTTCCTAGAAGTCTCGGCCTTCTGATGTTTCTTTATGTGTTCTCAAAGAAAAGGAAACAAAATATGCAACATAGTGTAACTCTGTAACACCATCCAGGAAATATGATACACTTGTTCACAAATGATTACTCACATGGGAAATGCGCACACCCACTTTATACTGGTGGGTAAACAGTTACTCTCACGAAGATACAGTATAAAATATAATTTATTAAAACATATAAAAGCATCACAAATGCTTGAAGTACACCATACACAGAGGACAATAGAGCAACAGAGTATATGTTATTGCTCAAAGAAGCAGACCCAAATACTGGATGTTAGTGGATAGGAAAGCAGAAGCTTAACCGCTAAATCGTCCCACCCTTGTAAACCAGTGGATGTCTTTTTATGTTGGGATAAGCTAATCAAAGTTAAAAGCGGCATATCTTCTATTATCCCTGGTTGCCTCTATCCATTGTCAGAAGCAGCCATATCAAATGCTATTAACCAGGGTAAGCTCAAAACACAGGGAAGGTTTAGTCGAATGGGATCAGGGAAATGTTTTCCTCATGGTTCCGAGTGGCACAATAAAACCACTACTTCAATAGTCTCAGGGACAGAGATTCCCTGATCAGGGCAGAAAACACCTTTGAAGTGCTCTGTACCGCTGCAAACACCCCACACCATCTATCTAGCTTCTATACAGAATGCTACTGGTGGGGAGCGGGGGCTGTTGTGCCTTCCTATGTGGTTGCTTGGCCAAGAAGGAGTTGGGCTCTGAAATTGATACAAAAGAACTTGGCTGTCAATTTCTGACAAAGCAAAAAAAAGGCCTCGGTCTCGGCGAGACTTCAGGAGATGCACTACAAATCTCTAAGTAGGTGGTATCTGACCCCACAGAGATTGAAAAAAATATACCCACACACGGGTGGGGAGTGCTGGAGGGGCTGCGGAGAGGAGGGTTTACTTTTGACATATATGTGGCAATGCCCTTGCATACAGCCCTTCTGGGGAGAATGTATTCCATGAGAGCAGTAGACTTCTGAGAATCATTTTACCTCCCAAACCCTAATTACTTAATATACCATGAAATGCCAAAAATAGTGGAGGAGGCAAAGCGTCAGCTGTTCCTCCTGATGCTGAATTGTGCTAAGGGACTTATCCCGAGATACTGGAAATCACTAACAGTGCCAGGTCTGGGGGAGTGGAAGGCCGGGGTCTGGGATTTGCTGGGCCTGGAGAGGTTTCATTACCTGAGTATTGGGAAAATAGAGACCCATGAATACATGACATTAATATGGGAGGGCAAACATGTGTAAGGCCGGATCTTTGCCTGGCGGGTCTCTTGACCCTCCCTCACACAAAACGTGTGGCTCATTAATCCTTTCCCCCTCCCTTTTTTTCCCTCTATCTCTCTCTCTTCCTCACTACCCCCTCTCATCTTTCTTCCCCTTCTCTTTTCCCTCTCCTACTTCAGTGTCTTATTGTGGACAGCACATGCTGAACAATCGATACCCTTCTGTTCAATGTTCTTACGAACAGAGGTCTATAAACTCACTCCACTGTATGTTTAGGTATGAATAAATACTTATGCTTTCAAAAACCGCAGCTTCATGAGAATGTGTATGAAAAATGTACAAAGCAAGTAGTATGTATAATAACAATGAACAGCCAAATTGTAAAACCTCTAATCCTGTTAATATAGACTGTGTTGCAACAGATTTGATCTGTACTTACATCACTAAAAGCAATTTTGTTTCTGTAAATTATCACTGATGTAAAACTTCATATGTTCATTCAATAAAGCATTTTACAAAAAAAAAAAAACTATTCTCCATTACTGCATTTATCCATAAATATTCTGACCCAATGATGTGTTTCTCTCTTCCTCCAATAGTTGTTAATTCATAGATAGGATCTTCAACCACTTTACAGAATATATAAATGTGTCCTTCACAGCTGATGCAGGATTAATTCCCAAGAGCTCACTAGGGGCCTGATTCTCTAAAGCTCTCTGGATTGACAATATTCTAAAAGATGACTCATCTTGTTAGTATTATAAGGTCTGTCAAGGATTGTTTTAAAGTTAAATTTTACATTGAGAACTGTGTCTTTCATTAAGGGGGTTCACTAAAATGCTTCATGTTAATGAGAGACACTTTGAGAATCAAGTCCTATGCGAGGTATTAGAAAGTAGTGCATGAAGGGGTGATATGTTACTGAAGAAAGTTGGAATTTTTGTAAGACATAAGTATTGCATTTAGTCATTTAACTGTGCTTTGAAATGATACATTAACATTCTTTAATGTCCCTTTAAATTTGCTATTTATCATAGTTTTTAATTACAAAAAAATAAAAATAAACAGAAACTGAAAAGTTCAATATGATACATTAAAAATGGTTTAGCATTTCAGGTGAAAACATTTGAACTTGTATTTGATCTTCCAATATGTATAAATAATGTACACAGTCTTCTCAGAGAAGAATTAATTTTAAACCTGGGGTATATAGAAATAATTGTATCTTGAAGCTCTAAGGTCAAAAGTGCTCTTCACAAAACAACAGGAGTTTTATTCAGAAGCAGAGGTTGAAACTATAAAATGAGAAAAATAACCAAAGGAAACAACAACCAGCATCGATCAAGTTCTTTTTTTATTCTGACTCACTGAAGCCCTAGGCTTCTACCGTAGCCAAGGCACAATTCTGTGGAGAGTATTAAGTCAAACATTCTGAGGGACTGTTGTATATCTAGTGAAAATATAAAGTTAAATTCCTATTTCTTTACACCTGCTGCTTTTTTTGCTATCCTGAGGCTCTGGACTGCTTTAAGATACAGCATCCAGTAGAGAAAACATGAAAACACACTAAAACCTGATCCCGGTTGAATTTACGTACACCATGTTCAGGTCTACATCCCAGTAATTATTGAAGATTCAAAGTATGAAAGTAAACAAATCAATAATTATAAAAAATGATTTTGTTTTATACTTTTTTTTTGTGCAAACAGCAGGAAGTTATTTTTAATGTATTATTATTTTATTTCAACGTACAATACACATATTAAGCTGCATGTATTATAATCTGTCAAATAATAGATGCATTCTTTTTATAGATATATTACTTAAATGTACAGAATATTGACAAGTAAAACCATTATATTTTATTGTACTGAATGTTCTTACCATTATTAAAAATGAAGAGACCTGTGTTAAACAACGAATTATAAAATATTTAATCCTTAAATTATTTGCATTATTGGGGGAAAAAAGTCTAAAATACTTTGCAAATCACTATGAAGAGGATCATTAAAGCTTATTCATAAATAAAATATTTATTTTACTTTGCAATTTTGATAATTCTGAATAGCATATTGGGATTAAGTTTACACACACACAGACGCAAATATATATTTTATGTTACAATATCTTGTGTCTTTTTAAAAAAGACTATTAAGCTCTATTTTTTTCCCCAAACATTTATATATTTTTTAAAATGTAAGGTTTTCTGGTGATTAGTTTTTTGGTATTACCTAAAAGGATTATTTTTGTGTGTATGTGTGTATCTTCGCTTTATAGGGCTAGATTGCAAGTGGCCCACTAACATCACTGTGATATAATAATATCGCTAGTGCATTGATTTGTGCGAGTATTACAATTTGAAATGAAACGAGTTCCCTTAAGAGCAATCATTTAACACGTGTCAGGTTAGTGCAACTGAAGACCTTGCATAAAGGGTTAAGAATAAAAGAAAAGTTGCACCAAGCACAACATAAATACATTTAAATATACTGTTACACTTGTATAAACACTATATGATAAAAATTAGACATATAAATATTGATAAAAATTTTTTATAAGAGTTCAAAGGTATAGGTAAGGTAAAGTATATGGTATGTGGCCATGTGATTGATTGCAAAAGGCTATAATATATACATTTATATATTATTATATCATATGTTATATAATTTAATAATGCATTCACTGTGTATTTACATTAAATATGTATTATATATATATATATATATATATATATATATATATATATATATATATATATATATATACACAGTATCTCACAAAAGTGAGTACACCCCTCACATTTTTGTAAATATTTTATTATATATTTTCATGTGACAACATTGAAGAAATGACGCTTTGCTACAATGTAAAGTAGTGAGTGTACAGACTGTATAACAGTGTCAATATTTTGTGTGGCCACCATTATTTCCAGCACTGCCTTAACCCTCTTGGGCATGGAGTTCACCAAAGCTTCACAGGTTGCCACTGGAGTCCTCTTCCACTCCTCCATGATGACATCATGGAGCTGGTGGATGTTAGAGACCTTGTGCTCCCCCACCTTCTGTTTGAGGATGCCCCACAGATACTCAATATGGTTTAGGTCTTGAGACATGCTTTGCCAGTCCATCACCTTTACCCTCAGCTTCTTTAGCAAGGCAGTGGTCATCTTGGAGGTGTGTTTGGGGACGTTATTATGTCAGAATACTGCCCTGTGGCCCAGTCTCCGTAGGGAGTGGATCATGCTCTGCTTCAATATGTCACAGTACATGTTGGCAGTCATGTTTGACCCCCCAAACCTTTCAACCTCTGCAGCAATGCTGGCAGCACTCATATGTCTATTTCCGCCTGGAGGACCACTTCTTGCCGCTTGGATGAGGACTTCTCCCGGCTTCGTTGGGGACTTCCGCCCGCTTGGATGAAGACTTCTCCCGGCTTGATGAGGATGGATGTCCGGTCTTCAAAAACTGTAAGTGGATCTTTAGGGGTTAGTGTTAGTTTTTTTTAAGGGTTTATTGGGTAGGTTTTAGTTTTAGCTTAGGGACTTTGGGCAATGGAAAAGAGCTAAATGCCCTTTTAAGGGCAATGCCCATCCAAATGCCCTTTTCAGGGCAATGGGGAGCTTAGGTTTTTTTAAGATATGATTTTATTTGGGGGCTTGATTGTGTGGGTGGTGGGTTTTACTGTTGGGGGTTGTTTGTATTTTTTTTTTACAGGAAAAAGAGCCCTTTTAAGGGCTATTGGCAGTTCAGTTTAGGGGCTTTTTTATTTTGATAGGGCTATTAGATTAGGTGTAATTTGTTTAAATATTTGATAATTCCTTTTTTATTTTGTGTATTTTAGTGTTTTTTTTTGTAATTTAGTTAATTGTATTTAATTAATGTAATTGATTTAATTGTAGTGTAATGTTAGGTGTTAGTGTAAGAAAGTTTAGGTTTTATTATACAGGCAATTTTGTATTTATTTTAACTAGGTAGTGAGTAAATAGTTAATAACTATTTACTAACTAGTCTACCTAGTTAAAATAAATACAAACTTGCCTGTGAAATAAAAATAAAACCTAAGATAGCTATAGGTATAGGAGTTAATAACTTTAGTATAGTGGCGGCAGTGACATTGGGGCGGCAGATTAGGGGTTAATATTTAACTAGTGTTTGCGATGTGGGAGTGCGGTGGTTTAGGGGTTAATATGTTTATTATAGTGTTTGTGATGCGGGAGGGCCTCGGTTTAGGGGTTAATAGGTAGTTTATGGGTGTTAGTGTACTTTGTAACACTTTAGTTATGAGTTTTATACTACAGATTTGTAACGTAAAACTCATAACTACTGACTTTAGATGGCGTTACGGATCTTGACGGTATAGGTTGTACCACCCACTTTTTGGCCTCCCAGGCAAAACTCGTAATACCGGCGCTATGGAAGTCCCATTGAAAAAGGACTTTTTGAAAGGTGCGGTAGTTACTTTGCGTTACGGCCAAAAAACTGTGCAGTACAGCTATACCTGCAAAACTCGTAGTAGCAGCGGTAGTGAAAAAGCAGTTTTATGAGGCTTTTTCACTCATAACGCAAAACTTGTAATCTAACCGTATGTTCTTAACATAGAACAAAATGTAGTTTTTATTATTAAATATATATTTCTATATATGGCTGATAATGTTAATGTAAATAGATAGCTATACCTATATATCTATAGGAATAGATATACAGGTGTTATAGGTACATACATATATGTATGTATATATATATATATAGATATATATATATATATATATATATATATATATGTGTGTGTGTGTGTGTTTATTTACAATAACAATAACATATTCCTGTGTGTAAAGAACATTGGAATGTTAAATATTAATAACTCCTGTCAGATTATTGCGCAAGCGATAAGTCTTAGGTTTTTCCTTCTACGCTCTCCATTGAAGTCAATGGGGCAAATGCATTAGTGCGGTAGTGATAGTCCTGAAGTTAGCGTGCGTCAAGTTTTGCTTACACACAAAAGTTTTACTTTGAACTTGTAAAAAGATTATTTCTAGTGAAGATTACGCTCAAGTGGAGTGCTAAATAGCGCACCACTAAACTAGCCCATAGTGTTGTTCAAAGAAAGGCTGGTTTGGCCAGTTTAATAACTAGTTAGCAAGAAATCCCTAAACTTTACTATAAAATATCCTCTTCCAATATTAAGAGACATTTAACTCTAAAACAAACTCCAGCACAGTGAGAATCAGTGAGAGAACATGGAAGTAAAGATAAATCTACAACTAAAAGTAAGTTATGCAGATAGTAATAACTTCTTCATTTAAGCAGATAATGTATTTGTAATGATGCATCTATTTTTGTACATAATAAAGCATTACAAATACATGAACCGATGCATGAAAATAGATTTGTCATTTAGAGTGTATAATAGAGTGTATAATATACAATGTACAAATTCTCAGTTTTCTTTTATTTTTTAAACACACAAGTTACTTGACACTACTTTCCATTTTCAAAGCTCCATCTGTTGTGAGCTATGAGTGCTGCTGAAAATGATTTCTTTATAAGAAAATGTTGCAGGAATTGAAAATGAAGTGCTGGAAGTATTAATTGTGGCAAATAACAAAGAAAAATACTTGTATATTTATCAGATTTACACTTTACACAGTTTAATTATATTCTAAGCTATTTACGTGAGTCTCCTTCAGCTTTTTACCTGGATGTTGCTCAAACAGAGATATCTTGTGACTCATAAATGCTTGTTTTTTCAACAGTTTGTTCTTCTGTGACCTTAAATGTTAGCCTTGTGAGTCAGATGTTGTTGGATATGGACTGATGTCTCTGCAAATATTAGATGAAAAGCAAAAGGTAAAAAATAGTTAAGTAAAATGTGATAGAATTCACAATACTACTAATGGCTAATTCAAAATGACTGTTTGATGGTCATTTTGAATGAGTAACTAGCAGTATTTGGCTGATTTGATGTTTAGACGTTTTTTTTTCTTGATAATAGCTTTATAATTAGAAACAACTATTTATTCACTAACCAGAACTTTGTTTTCCATAACACTGTATACATTATCTCTCATTTCTGCTCATATTTCTGTTGGAAAGCATAATCCTGGAGCAGCAAATATACAATTTGGCATATTTTAAAACATTTTTAATTAATTATTTAATTGTTAAAACATTAAAAGGATACTAAACCCATTTTTTTTTTTTTTTTGAGGTGGTAAATACATATTTGTTACAAACAAAATAAACATAGTTACAATTTTTTCCATAAGAAGGATCAGTACAATACACAAATTAGATATATTAGCCTATACCATGTCCTCCATGTGAAATAGATCCACTCAAGGGACCCAGAGTCTTTAATGAACAAGTAAGGACACATTGATCAAGCCCATGAAGAATCAGTTAACAACTGATAAAATATTAGGAAACATTTTGCTCCGACATACTTCAGAGAAAGAACAAAAAACAATAATAAACATAGTGGAGCTAATTTAAGGATATAATAGTACTCGTCATATAGCCTGTAAACATTTGAATACATAACTCACAAAAATAGCATTATTTCCCAGGTTAGGGCCGAAGAGCCTTCGTTTGGAATAGCTCTTCGGACTGGGCAGAGACTGCGGAACTCTGCCAAAAAATGTGATGCAGAGAATAAGTTATTTATCCCTAACCGCACAAAAGTAGGTGGGGTGGGAGGGCGGAGGAGAGTCCACTAGCAACGCTCCCCTCCGTAACTGGTGCATAAAGTAAACAAACATTAAATTCAACAACATAAACTGCGATCAACAATGCTCAAGGTATTATCATGTTAGATAAGATATTGGCATGGAGATTGAGTGTGGTTGAAAAGAGTAGAACGTGTGTTCAATTTTTTAAAAAAAAGGAATGTACAGGTATAAAGTATAGTCAGTTCTACCGCACCCAGTCATAGGCTAAAGTCATCCTGAGACACGTAATATCAGGAAAAGATTAGTGTGGCACATGTACCCTGAGACTAACTGTAACTGACAGCATGACTACATGTAACACAACCAGACCCAGAATGTGGAGATGTGGGAGCATAGAGAGAGGGTTGGGTACTATTATAGCATTGTTCAACTATCCTTATTAGTATAGGGCTCCCCCATAGTTTAGTTAATCATACTGGATGGAGTAGTGTTATGCTAGTAGGGGACCCATTTAGAGGTCAAGGGCGCTATCTGTCAGTGAGGTAACAGGAGTGTTTAGATACCCTTCTGGGTTATGTGATGTGTGGTCAATTCTGCAGAACCCCCATGAGGCAGGATTGTAGGTATCATTATAATAGTGTTGTGTCAAGTTATGAGATCAGGGGAACAGACATAAGGCACATTCTGGCAGATACAAAGCAGGTAGTTAGCAGCCTAGTTCTTAGTTTTATGGCTATTACTCCACCTATCTAGGAGGGCATATGCATGTAATACAATGTAGGAGTTTAAACTAGACATAACATTCATTACTCAAGGTAAAACTTCCAGATAACTATATAAACGTGATTTCATAACATATAACGGAACAATTCTCTTGTTTGTAGTTTTCCATCCCTCAGCTAAAAAAAAGGATCATCAGGTAGGGACAGCCTGAGGAGAAGGTATCTTAAAAATGAAGAGAAGTCAACTCAGGGCCTACATGGGACCCAAATTGTTCTCCATATTTAGCTGGAGGAGTGGCGTATCGTGATAGATAAGATATATGCCTGGGGCTTAATTAAAGTTGGCAAAGGTAAATCATAGTGTGTGCTCAAATTAAAATGGGGTGAACAGATATATGGTGTAGTCAGTGCTATGATACCCAGTAGCAAGTTAGAGCATTCCTGTGATACGTAATATCAGGTAGAAATTGGCATGGCCTATGGATCAATAGGCTATCTATAGCTGATAGCGGCACTTCATGAAATACACCCCAACATAATATGTGGTGCCATAGGAGTATGGAAGGAGGGACAAGTACTGCTATGGCATTGCTATAGTATCACAGTGAGTATAAGACTCCACCATAGTTTAATTAGTCATACTGAGTGCAGTAATGTTATGTTAATAGGGAACCCATACAGAGGTCCAAACCTTTAACTGTCAGTGGGGTAATATGAAAAATGAAATACCCTTCTGGGTTAGGCAGTTTACAAACCCCCTAAGAGGTCTGAGTGTAGGGGAGTGTAGGTGATATTTATACTAGTGTTGTGTCAATTTATGAGGTATGGGGAACATAGGCAGGTATTACAGTTCAGGAGTATATAGTAGACATTACATTCATTATACAAGGAAAGACAAGTAGATAAACTTATAGACATGAGTCCATAACATATAACAGAACAGTTCTCTTGGTTCTACTTTATAATCCCTCTGCTGAAGATAAGGATCGACAGGTAGGCACAACCTGAGAAGAGGTAATCTTGAAAGTGAAGAAAAGTCAGCACAGGATCTACATAGGACCCGTAGTGTTTTCCTTATTAAGCTGGAGGGGTAGCGTCATCAGACAGGATCCTGCCTATTTGGGTTCCAGTCTGGGGCTCTCGCCCTCAGTGGGGTGCCTGGTCGTGGAGGCCTGTTTGGGACATCATCTTCTCCCAAGGGTAGATGCCATCCTCTCAATAGATCCTGGGTTTGCCTGGGGGAGAGAGCAGTATGCTGTGTTCCATCCTTGGTGATTATCAATAATATGAGATCTCAGCATTTTAGTGACTTCATTAAAGGATCTCCTTTGTTGTAACGTGTGTGAAGATAGATCTGGATCTAACATTACATATTTAAACTGATCTGAGAGGTGAGGCTGCTTTAAGGTTGCTCGCAGTATCTTGTCTTTGTAAGTGAAGTAATGTAGGCGAGCTATTGTGTCTCAAGGTTTATCCATAGGGAGATTCTTGGGTCAAGCCGCTCTATGTTCTGCTGTCTTCTCTTCCCAGAGACCCCAGAATAGCTTGGAATAAGGCCTGTGCATACTTTTCAAGGTCTTGAGGGGGCGACAGATTCAGGGATCCCCTGATCCTCACATTATTTTGCCGAGAGCAGTCTTCAAGATTGGCTAGCTTTGCTTCTAAGGAAGATATTTGGTCAGCTAGATTTTGAGTGTAGCTCACCCAGTTAGTGTTATCTACTAGAAGGTCCTCTTGCTTCCTTTCAATGATATCTGTACGTTCATTAACAGTAGTAATGTCCTTACGTAAATCATCAAAGAACTTCTTGAGTTTATCAAATCTTTTTGCAAAGGACTGACTTTGTCTGTCTAGTAATTGCTTCATAGAGTCTATTGTAATTACATCTCCCTGCAAGCGTGAAGGTGGTGAGTATCTCAATCTGGGCCTCTCTTCAGAAGGGGCAGGGGATAGAGATGAGACAGAAAAGGCATTCAAGCTTTATATAGCTCCCAAAACAGCTAGCACAGTTGCCTCACTGGACCCCAGTAGCACGATTAGATAATTAAACCACTGTGTGGATTCCAATAGCTTTTAATATGATCTCAGTAGAGCCTCTTGCTGCAATCCACTATTACATATTAAGCCTCACTGGGAGGATATATCATCTCTCTAAAAAGTATCTACTTCTTATATAAGAATAATGTCCAGTATATTGTGTAAATGTACTGTGATGGGGTTCAAGGTTCAAGTTTGCTTAGACTCACCCAGATATCCCAGTATCCACAGTCCTTATGCTTAAACTGGCCCTGGATTAATGTAGGTCTTCAATACAATTCATATGTTTATGAAATAGGAGCTGCGCATTTACTTAGGCAATATGTCGGAGCCTTCTATGGCTTGTTAAGGCCCACCAATTAGCCCTTCTCACTAGTAATGTGGAGCGATCGATCCAAAGGGAACAAGGGAGGTTTTCTCAAGCTTTGTATCCCTTGGCTCACGGGCAACTGCACGGCCGTTATGTCCATCTAGGCCGCAAGTGCTCTGTCGCTGTATCCACTTCCCCCCACCGGGTTCTGGCTGCTAGTGGTCACACACTGACTCTGGAGCAGAATCCCAACCCTCCGGAGTACTTGTGAAGTGGCAAAATCAAAGGTACAGCCTGGTCCTGCTGCGTGGGCCCACACCCCAGTCCGTCACAGATTTCTTACAGGCTAACCAGCCGTTACCCACCAACGGTTCAATCAGATGACACCACTGTCCCAAGAGGTTGACAGTATATTCTCTGCCCCTTCAGAGTAGTTTTGGTGAAAGTTAGCCAGATGTGCTATTCAGTTTTAGTAACTCAGGCCCAGGAGCTTTCTGAAAACACGTCTGCTGCATTTGGCTGCCGGCTCCAACCCCCCATTTTTTTCTTTAATGATTCAGATAGAGCATGCAAGTTTAAGCAAATTTATAATTTACTCACATTATAATTTTTTTGTTCTCTTGCTATCTTTATTTAAAAAGCATGAATGTAGGAGCTGGTACATTTTTTATTCAGAACCTGGGTTATGCTTGCTTATCAAAAATGGTCAAAAATTGATAATAGGCGTAAATTATAAAGTTGTTTAAAATTGCATGCTCTATCTGAATCATGCAAGAGTTTAATATCCCTTTAATCCTGATGCTTTCTATGCAGCTTGTGTGGAGTTCGAGAATCCTTACTTTGTAACAGCAGCCAATCAGTATCAGCAGTGCTAAGGTCATGAACTCTTACTGTGATCTCATGAGATTTGATTTAACTCTCATGAGATTTCATAGTAAGCTTCCTTTACCTGATTGGTGAAATAATATGAGAGTTCACGAGGCTCATCCTTTCAGCTGTCCCAGGACAGACACACTAAAATGCTGCTTAGAAATCCTTTACAATGGGAGGTGGCTACTGAGGAACTTTTGAGGTAAAATATCATTCTTTTTTACATAGAGATGTTCAGGAGATATTTTCTAGTCAGCTTTTTACAGCTATGCTGCATCACTTTCAAGTGTTTAAACATTTGGGTATTATGGCCCTTTAAGTAATTGTATGAGCTTTTGGATCTGAATATAAAGGTTATGGTTACTAAAAAACATAAACATGCCTTATTAAGGAAACATTTGCCAGTTTATCTGTATAACTTTGAAATTACTTGTAGCTCCTATTGGGCAAGTTAAAGGGACAGTCTACACCAGAAATTTTATTGTTTAAAAAGATAGAGCTCTAGTTAAGTGTTACACAAGACAAAAAAGCTGCACAAAAGTACAGTACAGTACAGTATGTACAGTACAGTACAGTATGTATTTATGTGTTTTATTGTATAGTTACTGTACGGATTTCAAATTCCAATATTCTTCACTTACAGAATAATTTATTTTTTATTGTAAATATATATTTCTATGAATATCTGTATATAGCTATACCTATATATCTATTCCTATAGATACATATGTATAGATATGTATTTTACATAAACATTATTAAATATATATAGAAATATATATTTAATAATAAAATGTACATTATTTTCTATGTGAAGAACATAGGAATGTAAAATATGTATTTTGTGCATCTGGTTTCATGATTTAAGGATAGATTACAAGTGGCACAGTATTTTTTTTCCTTTGATCACGAAAAATTCCGCTAGTGTTAAGCTTTTTGTGCTAGTTGGGTTGTGTTTGTATTACAAGTTCCAAAAAACGTATTTTGTGCTTACGGTAACCCGAATAGCACGTGCATGTATTCTCCCATAGAAATCAATGGAGAAAAAAAAGTATAAAAACCTAACATCCGAATATTGCCCAAACAAGATCACATTTTCATGTTCTCCATAGAAGTTAATGGAGAGAAAAAAATGTTGAAAAAAATAACTAACACCCATCACGCAAACAACATAGCATATTTGCATTAGCAAATGTGAAATATTTACAATAAATACAGTTAAAAATGTTTTTAAATATGAATATTGCGTAAATATGTATTTTCATCTACTTAATGGCAAAGGTCTTTAATGCACTTATTTATATATACAGTATATATATATATATATATATATATATATATATATATATATATATATATATACTGTACATATATATTTATGTGTTTATATGTGTATATATGTTTGTCAATACATGTATACACATATAAATACATTAATATATATGTACATATATATAGACATATCTATATATATATTTAAATACATCTTTAGCAATATATCTGTATGTAATCTCTATGTTAAAGTACTTTGGCAGCTTTTTTATTCTAACACTCAAGATCTCATATCTTTAAGCCCTTATAACTTTTTTGTGCAATATTTTTTTTAAATAATTTTTATTAGACAGTGTTAATTTGAGTTTAAATGTACTTTGTAATGTATTGTTGAAGTGTTTTGTACAACTTTTTTGTTTTGGAAAACAGTTAACCACTAGTGATGTCGCGAACCTAAAATTTTCGGTTCGCGAACCGCGGACTCGAACTTCTGGTATTGTTCACGAACGCGAAACCGCGCAAACCGCCATTGAATTCAATAGGCAGGCGAACTTTAAAACCTATGGATGGTAGGTAGGGCAGCAATTTAACACAGTATGCTGTGTAAGTGACAAAAACACAGGACTGATAGAAAATTAAGTTACATTACACTAGCAAAATATTTTAAAATTTTAGATTTTAATATTAAAATTATGTAAGAAGTGCAATGCACATATGACTCTATGAGTGGTCGCACTGGCTGGCTGCTACGTAGGGCAGCAATTATAACAACAGTATGCTGTGTAAGTCAGATAGACAGTTAGACACAGGCCTGATAGAAAATACAATTAGATTACACTAGCATAATGATTTAAAGACTTTTTTTTGGAAATTTTAAGAAAAAGGTTAAGCACATACATATGAGTCGTGGCTGATAGCCTTGGAAGGGCAGCTATTAAAAACAGTAGGCTCTGTATGTCGGATACACACACGCCTGATAGAAAATACTATTAGATTACACTAAAAAATGATTGAAATTATTTTTTTGGGGGGGAAATTAAAAAAAAGGTTAAACACATATGAGTCATGGCTCATAGACTAGGGAGGGCAGCAAGTAAACACAGTAGGCTCTCTATGTCAGCAAAACACACAGGCAGGATAGAAAATTATATTAGATTACACTAGCAAACAAATTTAAACTTTTTTTTTTATATTAAAATTAAGGTGAAAGAAAAATAGATATGAGTGCTGGGTGGCTGCCTGGCACAGACCAATTAACCAAAAGACTGAAAAAAAAAGAGGTATATTAATGCTGAGTGAGCCTGACAGACACAGGCATGATAGTAAATGTAATTAGATTACACTAGAAAAATATTTTTTTGTGTTTTTTTTTTTTAAATGAAAAATAATGTTATAAACGGATATTAACACTGCTGGCTGCTGGCTGGCACAGAGCAATGAACCAGAGTATATGCTGTGTGACACTGGCCTGATAGAAAATGAAAAAAAATTACACTAGAAAAATAATTATATTTTTGGGTTAGTTAAATTTAAACTAATGTTGTTAGGGAGATATCAGTGGTGGCAGTAGTCACAGCATATACTGTGAGCCTTAAACACACAGCTGAAAGCAAGGCAAATGCTAATAAAAAAAGAAAAAAAAAAACTGCACGAAATATAGCCCTAAAAAGGGCTTTTTGGGGTGCTGTGCTTGCAGCAGAGATGAGTGGAGTCCTTCTGGACTGTAAATACACTAGCCTAGCTATGTTTTTCCTATTAATGTCAGGAGCAAAAACACAACACGTCCTCTCATTAAAAAAGCAAGGTCGTTATGAGTCTAAAATGGCGGATTCCGAGTAGCTGGGAGTGTCTGTGAGGGAGTGTCTGATGTTGATTGGCTCTAATGTGTCAGGCGGCTGTGACATAAAGGGTCAAAGTTTCCACAATGATGACACATAGGGGCGGATCGAACATCGGCATGTGTTCGCCCACAAACGCGAACACGAACAACCTATGTTTGCTGTGAACCGTTCGCGGGCGAACAGTTCGGGACATCACTATTAACCACAGCTCTGAGATTGCGGTAAGGATTAAAGTGCAAATGGCGATTGCACTAACGCAATCATGATTTCGCTCAACTTGTAATATCAGGGCAATTAAAAAGGCTCACCAAGGGGGGCGGAGCCAACCGCCGAGCTGACTGGATGCAATGGTATAAAGCTCTGTGAATTATACTTTTAGTAACTTAAGATCTCCTCAGAATATTAAGCTGCTATATATGATACTATAACCAATAACTTTGTGAGTATCTAGTGGTCAACTTCAGACGCTAATTCTCTTCTCACAAAGCAAATATAGAGAACTAAAGGGAGATTTCAACATCCCCTCCCGGGGAACTAGGCCTGAGGAGGCAGGCTCACAGCCACAACAACACCGCATGCAAGGTAAAATGGAGGCAGACTACGTGACTATTCAAGCTCTCCTGGCTGACTTTGAACACCAGATGTGTAAGAGATTTGATCACCTCCAGCATCTCATTGATAGTACTCATCTACGAGTCGGGGTTTCTGGGTCTACTGAAGAAGTGGTAGAGAAACCGGCAACTCAGAGTGCAGTTGAACAGATGAACCTCGCGGATTCCTGGAGACCTGTCTTTTTACCGGAAAGGAGAGAGGAGACTGGCTTGCTGCTGGAAGCTGACAACGGCTTCCAAATATGGAGAGAATGTTCTGCAGCTGCAGCGATGGCTCAGTTGAGCGATCTGTTTGCTTACCAACCTGAAGGTGATTACTGGCACGACACTGACATAGACGGCTGTGGAGGTCTCGCTGAGCTGCCATTACAGATGCACGGACAGGCTGGCTTACTCAGTACTCGAACCGGCATAGGATGAACTTGTTTTTTTATTTAAGAGACCTGCCTTTGAGTGCTTTGGCCCCATCAACCTTAATGACGGCTCTCTAACCAGAATGACCCGAATTATGGGCCCCAAGGTATGCTGACCGGCTGTTTGATAGTACCGCAGACTTTCCCACATGGGTCTCACTCTAAGTATAATCCTCTAGATTTGGAGGCAGCAGCTCCCAGCACGTAGCAAGCTACTATGTGCTATGCATTTTTGTGAACAATATTGTTGTGCTTTACATATTATTGCTGGTCTGTTTGCATGCCTATACCTTCACAACTAGGACTTGCTGTTTTGTGATTATTGGCTGTGTTGTTATGTTGATAAATTGCAGTGCTATAGTTGTTTCAGTACCAATCCTTAACTTTAATATAACATTAACCCCTATACAACAATTCACTAGCTAACCCCCTGAATGGATATACTACTGCATCCCCCGCACTTACAAGTTTTAACTGTGGTTAACTTTGCTCCTGATATTTGCGAGCTTCCCCCCCCCCTTGCCCTCCCCCCACCACTTACTGGTATGATAGTTATATGCCTCCTGTCTCCTTAACAGGAGAGCCTTAGATAGATGATATTAATCAGTATATGGGTCAAGGCATACCTTCTCAGACTGGATTAGAGTGTATGTTAATAGCTATGCCAAACATGAGTAACCTGTTTAGTTGGTTGGATGATACCAGAATTGGAGTGTTATGCTACATACAACATCTAGAATAAAGGTGAAGTATACATGCAAGCAAATCTAACAGTGAGATTAATGACACCTATAGGAGTTGTAACTATATTCCCCTTCACCTGTTTAGCCTCTGCCTAATCTGAAGAACCAGCAACTAGTTTCTCCTATACTCTTTAGACTGGTTCTCTAGGCCCTAATTCAAGCAATTTACTGTGTCTACTATTTTCTGGTTATTTGAAGACTGCCTGGGCTACAAGTTTCATTATTGTGCATGTTATTACTAATGTTCAGTGTTTGTATCCAACTATGTTTGTAGAGGTAACAGAGGCCTGCTTTAATATAACACCTCTACCAGTTTATCGTGTTTGATGCTAAATTACATTAACTACAAGTAAATTAAGTACACTGCTGTACTTCTATATTTTATTATTGTTTACAGTCTCCCAATTATGCCGCTATTTTATACACATTGACACTGGACTCATTGAAATCAGCTTTGTCTATGGGTCCTCAGTGACTGACTAATGTTCCTGGTCCCTCAAGCGGACCTGTTTGCATGGAGGTCACCACGATCTAACAAACTCAAAAAATTGTAAATGTATGATGTTTCTTCATGATAGCATTGTGTTAATTTTTGATGCTTATATATATATGCTTACGTGTATTCTATGCGATAGTTATCTACAGACCCAAAAGCGGTCTGTATCATACTAATCCCCTCAATTAGTGTGAAGTGAAATCGAGGGTCCAAAAGTGGCCTGAGCATTTATGGAGGGGCAAAAATAGAGGGTGGTGGTGAGGTTACTCCCCAGTTTATCTATTATATTGTGAGATATTCATGTTAATTGCTTTATATGTATATGTTTCATTGAGTAACCTGTATGCTGTATACTTTATTACCCTCAATAAAAAATATTTAAAAAAAAAAAAAAAAAAAAAAAAAAAAGGCTCACCAAAAGACAATATCACTTGCACAAAACTGTTTGCGCCTTACTTGTTGTAATCTAGCCTCTAGATTTTAACACAATTGAGTTAGCACACATGAAACAATAGTAATTATAAGGTGCTTTATTAAAATATTTTATATAAAAAATATTAAAATTATTAATAATTATTAATCATGTTGTAAAATATTCTAAATAATCCATAGAATATATCTATATATTTTAAAGTATGTTTAATATATTTTTTTTAATATTTTATATATGTAATATTTCAATAACGTGCCTTAAGTTTAGTAAGCTTTCATGTGCTTTAAAATCTAAATTGCAAAACAGGATGTGTAAAAAGCATTTTTTACATCCCAATGTTCTTCACAAAGAAAATAATGTACTTTTTATTATTAAATTTATATATATATATATATATATATATATATATATATATATTAACAAAAGGGTTAGGGTTGGCGCTAAAGAAAACTCAAAATAAGTAGTTCAAAAGAACACCAATAGTAATTTGCAAGAAATACAGTATACATATATATATATATATATATATATATATATATATATATAAATTCAGCTACACTATATTTTATATGTATTGTATATATAGAGTATATTGTGTATGAAACCTAGTATATTAATACAAAGCAGCATACATATAAAACAAGCTAATTAAATATAATAAAATGTTATAACATAATATAATATATTATAATAAAATAAAAACTTCTTAAAAACTTCTTAAAAAGTTAAATCCCAAAAAGTGAAAAAACATTCAGTAGAAAGTGATCTGGCACCCTATCAGATGTGCACTTACTTTCACAAACCTCAATCAGTATGAGGTAAGTAGATGGTACACATAATCAAATGCCTACACGGAGTATAGATCCAGCCGTTGACATATGATGCAAAATGGTCAGGTTTTGCTGTGTTGGTGTCAGAAACTTCCAGGTACTTCCAAACACTCTCCAAAATTGATTCCCTCAGTATTCAATGGGATAACAATTAATTGGACATGAAAGGGAAGCACAAGCCACAAAAAGGGGCTAATAGTGTTAGAACGTTTTTATTATTCAGAAGCACATTTAAAAGCAAGTAACACACTTACAATATGCCCCCTCAATATTATGAGGTAAATATACAGCACAAAAACTCCTGATCTGTGATCTGATTTCAGCTTCCACATAGACCGTAGTTATTATGCAGGTGAATCTCAAGCACCTTATACAGAGCTCTCTCTCAATACAACAGCAAAAACGGTGTCAGTCCAAGTCAAGGATGGATCCGTATTCAAGGCAGGTTATCAGCCCAAACAATATATCTACCTTACTCGTTTCAAAGGGTACAAATCTTTCTTTCCCTTCTTCATCTCTGGGACCGGCAGCTTCTGTATTACAAATATATGTACATTGAGTTCTAGATACACTCTTTCTTTGAACCGATTTACTTAACAGAGACAGTGATTTTTTGAGGTGAGGGCACTCTTGGGGCTTGTCTGAGGACAATTGTGGTTGTCATCAGATATTCTATTATTTTCATATATCTGATACTGATACTGTTCATGTAAAATACATATCTATACCTAAATATCTATAGGAAAAATATATGGGTATATACAGATGTACATAGAAATATGTATTTAAGAATAAATAGAACTTAATCTGCTATGTGAAGAACATTGGAATGTAAAAGATTAATATTTCATGTTGGGTTTAGCTCTCTTGAATATACAAAGTCGGGTTAGTGCGCGAGTATGGTTCTTAGTTTTTTTTATGTTTTTGTGCTCCATTAAAGTCGAAGGTTGAAGAAATTAACATGTTGCCACATTTTTTTAACACTTCTTAAATCCAAAAATACACTATTAAGAGGATTTGTGGTTTCATTTCATTGTATGAGGTTGCCATTCATGTATGATGAACAGACAGTGGGTCTGGTGGATCATATGATCCCCTCTATTTAAACACATTTGTTTATCTTGTGAATGAACTAATAGAGTTACCTCTGCCATAACAATACTTTCTTACCATATTGCACCCCTTCCATGATTAACACCTTTCCTCCATTGCCCCCAAAATATTAATCTCTTTTCACAACCCCACTACAAATTAAACATTTACCACCAGATGTCTTTATATTAAACCCTTACTAAAACCCCACAATGCCTTTAGAGCCTCTGCTCTTGTAGTATCTTTTATACTTTTGTATAAAGGGTTTAAGATATAAACAAAATCACTTAGTTAAAAAAGGGATGTGTTTCTCTTTTGTATTCTAAGCAGGTAATGGAGGTTTAAATTACCTGAATAGACACAGTGAGACAGTTACTTTTGAAATCTTTTATGAACAAAGTTTAAATGACTATCAAATAGTAGAGTTGGTATAACTTAATCAGGTAAATAAGGTATATTCCTTGGTGATGGCAAATCAGAGTTAATGTAGTCAAATCCTGTCTTCACGCACACACACAGTCATCCTAAAATATATACAGTTCCAAGCAGTCCAAACACACAAACGATACAGGTCAAATGATTATTCCAATATTTGATGAAATCAATAAGCAGAGATAGATTCGGATTACCGTAGCACAACTTATACTGATATATGAGGTAAGTATAATAACGGACCTTTTAGTATCAGAATGAATCAATACAAGTTGAGAGGCATAAAGAGGATTCATATAATTCAAAGCAAGGTAAGTACTTTCCAGATTGATATTATACAATACCCCACAATGATCCGGTAAGAGCAGAGCTGAGCTGTGACCGCCGTCGGCGGTGAGAAGCTGTGTGTGCGCGGCTTAGCTTCCGGAACGCTGAGGATGAAAATTCCGGAGGCGTATGAATCTGTAATCGGAACTGGAACAGATAGAAGAGTCCTCAAGGGAAACAGTTGTAGAGACCCAAATAGTTAGAAGATTAGGCACAGGAAAGCAACATAGCAGTATGCTTCAATATTCAGGCAATGAGTGTTGAAAGCTACTGCCTAATAAAGGGGAGTTAATTAGATGGGAGGGGATAATCATTAAAGGAATATCACAGCTCTATTAACTCCTTACTGCTCTGGCTTCACCCATTACATTTTAATGATTTAGAGTTAGATTGTGAGAGTGAAGCACAATTTAGCGTTAGACAGAGGTTTTTTGTATTAGAAGTTAAAAGCTTAAACCTGGTGCACAGAATATTTATAGTTTCAACTTATAATACGAGCACAACCCGATGCATGCAAAAATCCTCCATCTAGCAAAGTTAATGTGCTAGTGGGAGCACTAAATATCGCTCCAATCCTAATCTATCCTTTTATAATTGTGAGCAACTTTATCATAAATCCATTGAAACAGGATGACTCAAAGCATAAAACTATTTTAGCTATTCATGAGTGATTGAATGTAATCCTTTTTTCTAAAATATTTTTAGTTTTATTTCTGCCACAATACTTGAAAAAAAGGGGAAAAAAGATGTGAAATGAATACCTAAATGAAGCACAGCAAGTCAGTATCACAAAATGTTCTCTATGTTCAGAGCCCTGGTAGGGCAGGCTCATACCTCTGAGGTGGCGAAGAGAAATCACAGAGAGCTCACTCACACTCGGTGATTGAAAGTCTCTTTACCCGCACAAGTGTGTAATGATACATATGGGCCAGCAGATGAATAGATCCGCTTCTTGTATGCAGCAAAGGCGGGTGGACAGCTTTGCAAGTTGAGAAGCTGTCCACCCTCCGACAGCATACATGGGGCCCTATGTTTTAACAATAATTTTGTGTAAGGATTTGTCCATTTGCTTGAGAAAAATTCTCTGCACAATTATTTACAGTTTAATGGTTCCTGGGCATTGTTTCAGGAAGTTATTACCAAGATTCAAAATATATAAATGTATAATCACCACTCCCACAATATTTACATGAAAGTGTTATAATTTTTTATTATGCAACCAAAATCCAAAAATATTTAAAAGAGTGCCAGATTTGTTTCTAATAGAGGTAAAATATAAGTTTTTGAGATGTGTCTTTGTTCGCATGTAAGAAATGTACTCACTGTCATGAGGTAAGTAGAGACTCCCTGAGTAGGACCATGTAATTTAATGGGTATATGCTCTTGTAGTGTATCAAAATTTTCCGAAATGCTGTCACTTCTTCTTTTTCTTCTTCTTCTTCTTCTTCTTATTATGATGATGATTATTATTATGATTATATTGTTTGTTTGTTTTTCCCCAAAAAATTGCCATACAACAAAAGGCTAAATAGTAAAACACACAAGACAAACCTCATTCCTATGAGATATTTGTAGCATATGTTTGTATATAAAGTGGCACCACAAACCACTGGTAGTTCATATGCAATATATCTGTGAGTAAAATAAATATTATAATAATTAGAGTGTACTGTGCAGTCCATTAAAACTTTTAAAAATAACTATTTTTTCTTTACTGCATTAAGTAACGTGGTTGAAACAAAATTATTTACATCAATTTTATTTATCTGCCTCAATTTTATTTATTTTATGCTATTATAGAGAATTAGGCTTCACTTGTTGTTGACCAACACACTAAAGGAGAAAGAAACCCTATTCATCCTCAATTTGGAAGAAATACAAAAGCTCAATGACCTCACTTGGTTATTCTTCTACTCATAAAAAAATCCACAATGTCAATGTCCTTATTAAGGCCAGGGGGAGTTAATGGGGACTATTTATTAATGTGCGAGCAGACATGATCCGATATTGCGGATCATGTCTGCTGCACTTCGATAAATGCCAACAGCATACTCTCTTGGCATTTATCATTGCACCAGCAGTTCTAGTGCAATGCTCTCCCCTGCAGATTCGATTCCAATCGGCCGCTAGCAGGGCGTGTCAATCAACCCGATCGTATTTGATAGGGTTGATTTCTGTCCGCAGCCTCAGAGCAGGTGGACAAGTTATTTAGCAGTGGTCTTTAGAGGGCATCAAGCTCCATATGGAGCTTGATAAATTGGCCCCTATGGGTAGATATCTTAGTTTTCTCCACAAGCTCCTGATATTGCAGCCATATTTGGTAACTGCCTAACCCCCCCCCCCATGTGCTGGACTTTTAATTATGTGGAAATAAAGTTTTGCTTTTATTTAAATTGCCTAGGGGAACAGTCATTGACATACCTTGCCCACAATATAATGTTCTTGGCAGAATTCTCCCAGATTGGATGTTTTTCCCATTGTCCTATATGCAGTTTGGCATAGATAAGTGCCATAACAGTACCCGTGATTATACCACTGGTTTATATATAGTAGTCACCAAATATAAAGTAGCTGTGTTCCTCAACTATAAATGATTGATGTTATTTAGATGGTTTAGTGTACTTATTTTGTTTATGAATTATAAAGGCAGCACATAAATAGCCAATATAGGTTTTAATTAAATATAAAGCAACGTTCAAATGCATTAAAAACCATTAGAAAGGATGTCTCCCAACACTTATCTGTCTAGTCAAACCAACAGAGAATCTGCTCACCTGAAAATACCTCATAGATATGAGGTATATACAATGCCAGGTGGGGATAAAATCCCTGTATGTGCTTATGTTGACACATGGAATGACTTCAATTTCTGTGAGAGAAATACCAGGGAAGTTCTCCACTCTGGATAATGGCAACTTAACAACCTCATGTGTGTTGAGTTCTCAGTAAGAAAATAAATTCAAATTAAGTCCCAAAAAAGTAAAAAAATGAACAAACCTTAATTTAGATTCATAATGGATAATAAACCCTCTGTATGTCTTTTGAGTATCAAAAACATGAAGAGTAAGCACCATTGCTGGGTAAAACATCAATTTATTCCATAACGATTAAAAATGTATACAGGACAGCAGTATCATGATAAAGTTGGGTTAGGAAGAGTAAAGCATATTGGGGCTTACGTGTTTCAGCATGAAGCCGTAATCATAGCCTGATACTATGCTGACACCCTGCAGTTTAAAAAGCACATTCTAAAAGCTCATTGGGTATCTTGGTAACTCCTCTTTAACCCTTTCAAGGTATGCCAATAGCTATGTGTTGATAAATGAGTCAATGGGATTAGTCTATCTAATACACTGTGTATAATATTTATATATCCCTTGAATGATCTGACGCAAATTAACATTGCTGCGCAAATTTGTGCACAAATGTTTAGTAACCTGACAGTACATTAACACCAATCGTGGGTATTTTGAATCATATATTAGCTTAGGTATAAAGATACTATCTAGTAGGGCAGTATATACAACTTAATCAAATCCAATGTAAAGCTGTCATTGTATAGAATCAAACCTCAATATATTTACTGTTAAGGAATAGGACTACCATGGAGTAGACTTGTATGAAGTCCAGTGCCTCTCTTGGTTAACTACATTAGTGTTAAGTGTATCTACCTATTTACCTCTATATTAATATTTCACCATAATATATTGAAACAATAATCATTGTTATATATATGTGAAAATACATAGGGAATCCTGGCTGAACTGCTCTTATCCAATAGCTAAAGTTTCATGAAAATAATATTAGAACCAATGTTAACTGTCAAATTTGGGCACCAAAATGATGATGTCGTAATCTTCTGTAAGAAAAAATAGATGTGAACTACAAGCCTCCTGTTATAGGTATATTTATTCTGGATGATATGTGGATATCTGATTATATAAATGTAATTAGATGAGGTTCACTATCTTGGTTAGGGCAGGGATGCTGAGAGACCTATGAATAGACTACTCCCAATAATTTATCAAGTCGTATCTTGAGTTCATGTCGTCTGGATGTCTGGTTTTTAATCTAAACATCCAGAAGGCCTCTCTCTTTGCTAGTAATTCGTTTACATCGCCTCCTCTTTTAGGTGTTTTTACTTTCTCAATGGCACACCAACGTAGTGTGTTGATATCCCCTTTGTGTTTTTCCTTAAAATGCCACACCAGAGGGGTATTTGATTTTCCTCTACTGATAGTGGACAGGTGCTCTCTTATTCTTGATTTTATGTCTCTAGAGGTAAGGCCTATATATTGCAATCCACAAGTGTGGCAATATAATAGGTAAATAACCTCTGTAGACATGCAGTTTAAGCAGGACATTATCTTGAACGTCTCCCCTGTTATGTGTGAAGTAAACTGCTTCGTTTTTACTAAGTAATCACACGGTTTACATTTGTGGTGACCACAGGGGTACATGCCTAAACTGGTCAACCATGAGGAAGGTCTGTCTATTTCTGTTTTCAAGAGGGTAGGAGACAATTTAGTTCCCAAGGTTGGACATTTTTTGGAGCTACATCTAACTCCTGCCTTAACTAGGTCAACTAGTTTTTCATCTGCCTCCAGAATATGGAAATGTTTCTTTACGATTTTAGTCATTTCAGGAAATTGCCTGCTATAATTGGTGATGAAATTGACCCCTTGGTGTTGTTCTACACTCTTGTTTCTATCTTTTAAAAGGGCAGACCTTTGCAGACCCTCAACTTTTCTCCTAGCTGTTTGTATGGCTTTGTGGGTATAGCCTCTCTCTTTTAATCTGTTTTCTAATTATTTTGCCTCCTGGGAGAAGTCGCTCTCTAATGTGCAGTTTCTTTTGAGGCGAATAAATTCTCCCTTAGCTACTGCTACCATTGTGTGCTTGGGAATACAACTTCTCCCATGAAGCAATGAATTGCCAGATATTGGTTTCCTATAGATTTTTGTAATGACTGTTTTACCTATTTCCCCCTTGAGATTAATATCTAAGAAATTTATGGTATCAGGGTTAGTTTCATAAGTGAAACTTAGCCCCACTTCTTTACTGTTCAAAAGCTGTACAAATCTCGGAATACATTCTACCCTCCCCTTCCAAATGAAGAGGAGGTCGTCAATGTATCTTCCATATAGGAAGATATTATCTTGGTAGATATTTCTATCTCCAAAGATGTAGAACCGCTCCCACCAACCTAAAAATAGGTTGGCGTATGAGGGGGCGAATTTCGCCCCCATAGCGGTTCCACACCTCTGGAGATAGAAAGTGTCTTGGAACTGGAAAAAGTTATGGGTTAGTAAAAACCTGGTCACCCTAACCACATATTCTTGAAAACATACTGAAAATTCTGAGTGAAATTTCAAGTAATACTCTATGGCCTTGATACCTTGGTCATGCGGTATAGAGGAATAAAGGGCCACTGCATCTACAGTGACCCAGCAATATTCCTTATGCCATGTTGTTTCTTCCATTAGATTCAGTACTGACTTGGTATCCTTAATGTAAGAGGGCAGGGACTTGACAAAAGGATAAAGAATCAAATCTAGCCATTCTGACAGGCGTTCAAAAATGGAGCCTATCCCACTTACAATGGGACGTCCCTGGACCCGGTCCAGAGATTTATGCACCTTTTGAGTATATCATATAAAATTCCAGTCTACTTGTACTAATACACTAATACAGTAAGTCCTTCTTATATCTCACTTTTTAAACAAAGACCTATACAGGGAGTGCAGAATTATTAGGCAAGTTGTATTTTTGAGGATTAATTTTATTATTGAACAACAACCATGTTCTCAATGAACCCAAAAAACTCATTAATATCAAAGCTGAATAGTTTTGGGAGTAGTTTTTAGTTTGTTTTTAGTTATAGCTATTTTAGGGGGATATCTGTGTGTGCAGGTGACTATTACTGTGCATAATTATTAGGCAACTTAACAAAAAACAAATATATACCCATTTCAATTATTTATTTTTACCAGTGAAACCAATATAACATCTCAACATTCACAAATATACATTTCTGACATTCAAAAACAAAACAAAAACAAATCAGTGACCAATATAGCCACCTTTCTTTGCAAGGACACTCAAAAGCCTGCCATCCATGGATTCTGTCAGTGTTTTGATCTGTTCATCATCAACATTGCGTGCAGCAGCAACCACAGCCTCCCAGACACTGTTCAGAGAGGTGTACTGTTTTCCCTCCATGTAAATCTCACATTTGATGATGGACCACAGGTTCTCAATGGGGTTCAGATCAGGTGAACAAGGAGGCCATGTCATTAGATTTTCTTCTTTTATACCCTTTCTTGCCAGCCACGCTGTGGAGTACTTGGACGCGTGTGATGGAGCATTGTCCTGCATGAAAATCATGTTTTTCTTGAAGGATGCAGACTTCTTCCTGTACCACTGCTTGAAGAAGGTGTCTTCCAGAAACTGGCAGTAGGACTGGGAGTTGAGCTTGACTCCATCCTCAACCCGAAAAGGCCCCATAAGCTCATCTTTGATGATACCAGCCCAAACCAGTACTCCACCTCCACCTTGCTGGCGTCTGAGTCGGACTGGAGCTCTCTGCCCTTTACCAATCCAGCCAGGGGCCCATCCATCTGGCCCATCAAGACTCACTCTCATTTCATCAGTCCATAAAACCTTAGAAAAATCAGTCTTGAGATATTTCTTGGCCCAGTCTTGACGTTTCAGCTTGTGTGTCTTGTTCAGTGGTGGTCGTCTTTCAGCCTTTCTTACCTTGGCCATGTCTCTGAGTATTGCACACCTTGTGCTTTTGGGCACTCCAGTGATGTTGCAGCTCTGAAATATGGCCAAACTGGTGGCAAGTGGCATCTTGGCAGCTGCACGCTTGACTTTTCTCAGTTCATGGGCAGTTATTTTGCACCTTGGTTTTTCCACACGCTTCTTGCGACCCTGTTGACTATTTTGAATGAAACGCTTGATTGTTCGATGATCACGCTTCAGAAGCTTTGCAATTTTAAGAGTGCTGCATCCCTCTGCAAGATATCTCACTATTTTTTACTTTTCTGAGCCTGTCAAGTCCTTCTTTTGACCCATTTTGCCAAAGGAAAGGAAGTTGCCTAATAATTATGCACATCTGATATAGGGTGTTGATGTCATTAGACCACACCCCTTCTCATTACAGAGATGCACATCACCTAATATGGTTAATTGGTAGTAGGCTTTCGAGCCTATACAGCTTGGAGTAAGACAGCATGCATAAAGAGGATGATGTGGTCAAAATACTCATTTGCCTAATAATTCTGCACTCCCTGTAGTTGGTTCCAGATGAACGAAACTTCACTGGGCCAGATGTGAGAAACTACATTGACACCAATAAGGGCTCTCCTCATGCAATTATATTATTAAAGGGCTGTCCCTGCAAGTGACAAAATGTCTCCTATAGAAAGCAAGTGAGTTCTCTGGAAAAAGAAACTTTGATGGGGAGTTTGAAGTTAGCAGGGAGCAGTGGGTGCTCTTTAAAAATAAAATCCCTGTTTCATACATCATAAAAGTATATTGAATTTATAAGCTATTCACATCAATACATATAAAATAAATATCTTATTTCCAAATGTTACAATTTGTTTATAAAATGCATTGCATATTTTATACAGGAAACCATTTTTACTTAGATAGATAAGCATCCAAGTTCATAATTTGTTGACCTAAGCCTTAAAACATGTTTACTGGTAGTTCATGCAGCAATTTATTGTGTTAATTTCTTATAATTAAAAAGGCTGGGGAATTAAATAGAAAAAAATATATATTCATATCCAGTTAAAAAAAAATGTGGAAAATTCCTGCTTTTAGTACTCTCTTATTAGAAACTTGAAAGCTAATGTTTGTTCTCCTCAGCACTAAAAATATAAAACAAAATTAAAAATCTTTGTGTCGTTAATTGAATAGATCCTTGGTAAGAATATACCATGCAGTCTTTTTCCAGTTATGTTTGTATTTACTGTCTTAAGAGGGAACAATCGGTTTATTTTTCAAATTTCCATTAAGGAAGTTAGGGAATAATTTAAACCTTTAATTTTTCTATCTCTTTTCTCTTGAGTAAAAGCCTAAACTGTTTCATTAACATAAATGTGTTGCCATTCTCTATTCAATATATTGCAATAGACATAACTAAGTTGTACAATCTTGTACATATCTACTGTATTTATATTTGTCTTTTTATGTCCAACCTTTTTTTTAAATTACATTATTTTATTTTGCCACAGTGCATTATTATGTATGTTTCTGATCATTTTCATAATGGTATATTATTTACCCATTTACTATACATGTGTTTTTTTACAAACTGTCAACATATGATAGGGATTCTATCACCTAATGTATTCTATATGTTCTGTGCATGGTTCAGTCCTTGCTAAGAAAGAATGCTGTTTGCAGACAGATTAGGATAAATAATTTAGCACTAAATGTAGTGTGGCTGCTAGTAAATAGTGTGGGTGCCCATACTGAAAACAAAATTGTCCGTCTGTGTGAGCTGAGCTAACAATATCACTCTTTGTATTACTAATGTGAACTTGTGCTAGATTTGATGCTAGATCTGATGTCAAAATATGCATAGGATGCTTTAAAAGACTCGTGAGCAATCTCTTCCATGCTTGCATATTCTTCTATGAAATCCCTGGCATTTCTTCTGATCACCCATTAAAGATGGCGCCACCTCCACTCCGTGACACCGGAATGAAGATTGAAGATAGGGCCGCCTGGAAGAAGACCTTCACCTGCGGACTTCAGGAATGGTGAGTGTTTTTCTTTTTAGATTAGGGCTTTTTTTATTTTCATGGGCACTAAAAGAACTGATTGCCCTTTTAAGGGCAATGCCCATACAAATGACCCTTTAGGGGCGATCTGTAGATTATTATTTTTTTAATTTTGGAGGGTTGGATGGGTGGGGGGTTGTACTGTTAGGGGGGAATAAGTGTTTTTTGAAGTAAAAGAGCAGTTAAACGTAGGGCAATGCCCTACAAAAGGCCCTATTGGTAGTTTATTGTTAGATTAGGGGGTGTTTTTATTTTGTGGTCGCTTTTATGTTAAGGAATAACTTTTTTTATTTTGGATAATGTCGTTTTTTTTTCTCTGTAATCTTAGATTTTTTTTATTTTTGTAATCTTAATCTTATTTTTTTTTATTTTTATGTAATCTTAGGTTTCTTTATTTGGAGTAAGGGTAGTTATTTATTTTAAGTAATGTTAGGGTTTTTAAAGTAATTTAGTTTTTTTATTGTTGGCAAATGTTTATTATTTTGAAAGGTAGTTAGTATTTCTTTATTTTATGTTAGTGTATTGTTGGGGCTAACTTAGGAGGTGTTAGGTTAGGGGGCTTAGTTATTAGCTTAATACTTTGCGTTGTGGGGGTTGGTGGTTTAGGGGTTAATAGGTTAATTAGGTAGTTTTCTTTGTGGGGGGTTGGTGGTTTAGGGGTTAATAGTGTAATATGGTAGTTTGTGATGTTAAAACAGCACCACAGCCATTACAAGTCTTTTCGTTATAGCTGTACCACACACCTTTTAGCCTGTAACGCAACGTCAGTACCGCACTAATTTTTTTTTTTCATGGGATTCCCATAGCGCCATTATTACGAGTGAGCGTTACACTCTAAAACGACAAGATCCGTAATGCCATCTAAAGTCAGCAGTTATGATTTTTATGCTACAAAGCTGTAGCATAAAACTCATAACTAAAGTGTTAAAAAGTACACTAACACCCATAAACTACCTATTAACCCCTAAACCGAGGCCCTCCCGCATTGCAAACACTATAATACATTTATTAACCCCTAATCTGCCACTCCTAACCTGACACCACCACTAATAAAATGTATTAACCCCTATTCCGCTGTTCCCTGACATTGTCGCCACTATAATAAACCTATTAACCCACAAACCGCCGCCCTCCCGCATCGCAAACAATATTTAAATATTATTAACCCCTAATCTGCCGTCAGCCCACACCGCCACTATAATAAACCTATTAACCCCTAAACCGCAAGCCCCCCACAACAAAATAAACTAAAATAAACTATTAATCCTAAACTGAAAGCCCCCCACAACAAATTCAACTAAAATAAACTATTAACCCCTAAACCGAAAGCCCCCACAATGAAATAAACTAAAATAAACTATTAACCCCTAAACTAAAAGACCCCCACAATGAAATAAACTAAAATAAACTATTAACCCCTAAACCGAAAGCCCCCTACAACAAAATAAACTAAAATAAACTATTAACCTCTAAACTGAAAGCCCCACACAACGGAATATACTAAAATAAACAATAAACAATTAACCCCTAAACCTAACGGGTCCTATCTTTATATTAAAGGGGTCCTAACTTTATATTAAAATTACAATTTCCCTATCTTTAATTAAATTAAAACTTACCTGTCAAATTTAAAAAATTAATTTTAAACTAACAATTAAACTATTATAATTATTAAACTAAAATTAAACTAACTACCATTTAAATAAAACTAAACTACATATTAAAAATAATAACACAACTCTAAAAATTACAATTACAAAAACAATAACTAAATTACAAAAAAACCCCACTAAATTACGAAAAATAACAAACAAATTATCAAAAATAAAAAAGAATTACACCTAATCTAATAGCCCTATCAAAATAAAAAAGCCCTCCAAAATAAAAAAAACCTAGCCTACAATAAACTACCAACAGCCCTTAAAAGGGCCTTTTGTGAGGCATTGATATCAGATCTTTTACCTGTAAAAAAAATACAAACACCCCCCAAAAGTAAAACCCACCACCCAACCACCCCCCAAATAAAAAAACTATCTAAAATAACTTAAGCTCCCCATTGCCCTGAAAAGGGCATTTGTATGGGCATTGCCCTTAAAAAGGGCATTTAGCTCTTTTACATTGCCCAAACCCTAATCTAAAAAAAGAACCCACCCAAAAAACTCTTTTAAAAACCTAACACTAACCCCCAAGGATCCACTTACCGTTGTTGGAGTCCCACTCAAAGGATCCATCCAGCCGGCGAAGTCATCATCCATGCAGCAAGAAGTCTTCCTTCAGATGGCCTCTTCTATCTTCATCCAGCCGGCGAAGTCCTCATCCATGCGGCAAAAAGTCTTCATCCAGGCGGCCTCTTCGATCTTCATCCAGCTGGCGCGGAGCAGGTCCATTCTGAAGACATCTGGTATGGAGCATCCTCTTCATGTGGTCGCCGCCGTATACTGATTCTTCAATGCAAGTGACGTAATTCAAGATGGCGTCCCTTGCATTCGTATTGGCTGAAAGATTTCAATCAGCCAATAGGAATTTGAGCTGCTAAAATCCTATTGGCTGTTCCAATCAGCCAATAGGATTAAGCTCTCATTATATTGGCTGTTCTAATCAGCCAATAGGATTGAGCTCTCATTCTATTGACTGTTCCAATCAGCCAATAGAATGAGAGCTCAATCCTATTTGCTGATTGGAAAAGCTAATAGGATTTTAGCAGCTCTAATTCCTATTGGCTGAATGAAATCTTTCAGCCAATAGGAATGCAAGGGATGCCATCTTGGATTGCATCACTTGCATTGAAGAATCAGTATACGTGGCGACCGTATGAAGAGGATGTCTTCAGAATGGACCCGCTCCGTGCAGGCTGGATGAAGATCAAAAATGCCTTCTGGATGAAGACTTCTTGCTGCATGGATGAGGACTTCGCCGGCTGGATGAAGATAGAAGAGGCTGCCTGGATGAAGACTTCTTGCCGCATGGATGATGACTTCGCCGGCTGGATGGATCCTTCAAGTGGGACTTCAACAACTGTAAGTGGATCGTCGGAGGTTAGTGTTAGGTTTTTTTAAGGGTTTTTTGGGTGGGGATTTTTTTTAGATTAGGGTTTGGGCAATGTAAAAGAGCTAAATGCCCTTTTAAGGGCAATACCCATACAAATGCCCTTTTCAGGGAAATGGTTAGCTTAGGTTATTTTAGATAGTTTTTTTATTTGGGGGAGTTGGTTGGGTGGTGGGTTTTACTGTTGGGAGGTCTTTGTGTTTTTTTTACAGGTAAAAGAGCTGATATCTTTGGGCAATGCCCCAAAAAAGGCCCTTTTAAGGGCCATTGGTAGTTTATTGAAGGTTAGTTTTTTTTTATTTTGGGTGGGCTTTTTTATTTTGATAGGGCTGTTAGATTAGGTGTAATTCTTTTTATTTTGGATGGTTTCTTTTTTTATTTTGTGTAATGTATATTTTTAGGGGATGTTTTATTTTTTGTAAAAAAAAGAGCTGTTTAACTTAGGGCAATGCCCTACAAAAGGCCTTTTAAGGGCCCTTGGTAGTTTGGGGGGTGGGGGTTTGTATAGTGTTAGGGCAATGCCCTACAAAAGGCCCTTTTAAGGGACCCCAAAAGGCCTTTTTTAAGTGCCCTTGGTAGTTTATTCTAGATTAGGCTTTTTTATTTTGTTTTTTTTTAAGGGTATTAGAATAGGAAAAATCTTTATTTTTTTGGATAATTTCGTGGTTTTTTTGTAATGGTAGTTTTTTTTTTTTTGTAATGTTAGATTTTAGTGTAAGGCAGGTTAGGTTTTATTTCACAGGTAAGTTTGCATTTATTTTAGCTAGGTAGTTAGTAAATAGTTAATAACTATTTACTAACTAGTCTACCTAGTTTAAAATAAATACAAACTTATCTGTGAAATAAAAATAAAACCTAAGCTAGCTACAATGTAACTATTAGTTTAGTTAATAATTGTAAATTTAATTTAGATCTATTTTAATAATTTTAAAGTTAGGGTTAGGTTTAGGGTTAGGGGTTAATAGTTTAATTTAGGTTGTTGCGATGTGGGGAGCTGGTGGTTTAGGGGTTAATAGGTTTATTTAGTTAATAATTGTAAGTTTAATTTAGATCTAGTTTAATTATGTTAAAGTTAGGGGGTGTTAGGGTAAGGGGTTAATAGTTTAATTTATGTTGTTGTGATGTGGGGGGCTGGCAGTTTTGGGGTTAATAGGTTTATTTAGTGGTAGTGATGTGGAAGGCCAGAGGTTTAGGGGTTAATAGCTTTTTTTAGGTGGCGGCGATATTGGGAGCGGTGGAATAGGGCTTAACTTTAATATAGTTGCCGCGATGTTGGAGTGTAGGCAGGCATCGGCGATGTCGGGGGCAGCAGATTAGGGGTGTTTAGACTCAGCGTTTATGTTAGGGTGCTAGGTTAAACTGTAGTTTCTTTTTCCCATAGACATCAATGTTTCCCATAGACATCAATGGGGCTGCGTTACGGAGCTTTTGCTTCCGCGATCGCAGGTGTTAGACTTTTTCTTTGCCGCCTCTCCCCATAGATGTCTATGGGGAAAGCATACACGAGCACTTCAAAACACTGCTGCTTTTGTGTGCAGTATGGAGCTCAACGTAGCCATATCGCCTGCACAAGCCGGGTTTTTTTAAACTTGTAATGATAGCGCTATAGGGGGTTAAATAACGCAACTTTTGTGCCATTCTTTACTTTTCTTATAGCGCTCAAAACTGGTAATCTAGGTGAGTATTAGGTACTTTGCGATGTGGGGGTTGGTGGATTAGAGGTTGATACATTTTCTTAGTTATTGTGGTGGGGGATAGTGGATTAGAGGTTGTTATTGCGCATGTGTTTGTTAAGGCTTCCAAGGAGTTACAAAATGTATATACTCAGCGCAAGGCTTGCTGCGCCTGCCTATGTGTGGCAAGGTGAAAATAGAGTAAAATTTCTCCATTCTGTGCGCACAAGTCCTTGCGCTGAAAATGTGATACCGACTGCCGACGCCGGCTCTATGTTAGCTTATGGGAGTAAAAACAGCGGGTGACGGGTGAAATATACGCGGCACACTTGTATGCGGTGCCATATATGCGATTACTAGATCCGGCTAAAAATTGTCGATGCCGGCTTTTGCTCTCAACGTCACCGTATGTGATCGGGCCCCATATTAGCAATAGTATGGTGCAACCTTTCTTTTGTTTATTGTTTAAATACAGTAATTAAGCTAACTAAATGGCTGTATCAGTGCAGTAAATAAAATAAACCACATTATTATTTTATAATGTACTCTTAATTTCAAGCAAACATCTTCTGAATAGAATCATATTTATTTTAGGTGACCATATGCCTGTAATAGTCAGTTTTGAAATAGTATATGGAAATTTATAGCAATACACTTTTATTTATTTTCAAATAATTGTTTTCTTTTTTTATTACATTTTTTTTAGTTGGGATTCTTTAATGCTTATTTTTAAAAAAGTTTTTTTTAAGAAATAGCAAAAACATATTTTAGCAACATTCACAGCTATGAGAAAAACTGAATATTGCATGTCAGCTAGATTTAGCTTCACAATCCCATTAAAGCACATATCTGAATGCTTCATAATACTGAGAATTGTGGACTGGTTAAGTATCTGTCCCAATGGAAAACTCTTATTTTTGCTCAGTGAACTACAAAATTAAAGGAATATGGAAGAAATCCAGGTATGCAACAATACCAGAGTATGTATCACAATGTATGGAAATGTCTCAAAATTACTGTATTTACACTAGGGTATTAAAGACAGAATAAATGAAAAATTTATGGGCTAAGAAAAGAAACACAATTTTAGTTAACTAGCACTTTTCTACTGCTCTAAGGCTTTTAATGGTAGCATGGGGAATTTTTACTTGGTGAAGTAGATCAGTGAAATGCTAATTTGTCTTTGAATGGTGTGCTTTTAGACCATTAGTTTCTGCCATTAAGGAGCGAGATAAAATGCAACTCATGACAACGTGATAAATGAAGGTCCAGAACAAATGAAATGAATCACAATAGTTTTTCTATCCATTCAATGATGTGTAAACTCCTTTACAAAATCTTTAGCATGCATTATATGCTATTATTAAAAAATATGAGATCATTGTAATATTTGATTATTATTTAGGTTACTTTATCAATATTGAATTTCATAGTTACACATTATTGGACCAGATAATAATCATTGCAGTGATAGGGTTGGTATATAGTTTCAGAAATGTTGTTATAGAGTGTGGGTCACATGGAATCAAGGTCCAATTGTGCAAAAATGCAGCAGCTGCACTGTACTAACAGAAACAACTATTATTTTCTATGGGTACCACAAGACATTCGTGGCAGAATTACTGTTGCTACAATTTCTATCTGTTACTAATCTTGTTTATTGCTGCCTTGACATGCTATGGACTTCTTATAGGGGGTGCAATAAAAAAATAAATCTGCAATTAATTACCTCCAATGTAATAAGGCCTAGGTGGATATTTATCAAAGGTCTGGCGGACCTGATCCGACAGTGCGGATCAGGTCCACCAGACCTCGCTGAATACTGAAAGCAATAAGCTCTCCATATTCAGCATTGCACCAGCAGCTCTTGTGAGCTGCGGGTGCAACGCCGCCCCCTGCAGATTCGCAGCCAATCGGCCTGTCAATCAACCCGATCATACTCGATCGGGTTGAATTGCAGCGATGTCTGTCCGCCTGCTCAGAGCAGACGTACAGGTGATGGAGCAGCTTCAGAAACACGGGCCCTCAAGCTCCATCCGGAGTTTGATAAATGGGCCCCCTAATCTGAACCACTCTCGCCATTATTTTATTCTTACCATGGATGATCTGAATTCCTTAGCAGGATCAGAATCTACATATGATGACTCCTTGAACCGTAATACATCTAACCATAATCAGATTACCTGATCAGAATTGCTATTGGTGGACTCACTGTCCTTCCACTTGTCTAATAGCTTTGTCAGTGACAATGAAATTAAGAGAGTATCTTTGCTGATGGACAAATGATACTATAGTATCTTGAATGTCTAGTTATTTTTAATATAATACATTTTTCAGTGGGTACTATAAGTGTTAGGAAGTTTTCCATTGGGGTGTGTGTCCTTGTCCAGGCTAGAGGGGTCATGCTACAGTTTGGGTTAATAGTTGTCTAGGGTACTTAGGGTTCATTGCAGTAGGATGGTGACAGTTAGGGACACCATAGGTGCAAATACTGAGGTCAAATAATTTAGTGCTCCACTTGTAATCTAGCTCTTTATTGATAAATTTAGCTATAATATTTTTTTTTAGAATAATGTAATAGGTATTGTATTTATACAATAAGGTTATTTAAAAAAATAAAATAGAATGTTATGATTACCATAAATCCACCCTAAGATCCAGAATATAGTGATACCACTTTACAAACTATAGGAAGTGAGAAATGATTCTGAAATTTACAACACACTGCTTTTGTACAAAGGTGTACAGAAAAACATATAGAAACCACCACTTTTTTTCCAGTGTGAATAATATGAGAACCATTCTGTGTTTTTCAGACTCAGAAAACACATTACAATATCCCTGCTGGAATTTGCTGTTCGGATTGCCAGAATTAATAAAAAAAACTTGAGGTAGATTTGAAGATAAGAGTTTATTATACTTTTGAAATTAGTTAATTTTATTGTATGCAAAAAATCAGTTTAAATTAAGCTCTTAATCTTAGAGAACTGTCTTTGTGTCTCTTTTTTGCTTGTAGGCATAGGCTAACCCTTTTTTTACAGTTGATATATCTTTCACACTGTTTAGATTTAAACACATGAGATAAGGCAGACAAAAAAAACAACCTATAAAGGTGGATACAGTGAATGATATATGCAATGTGGTAGGGTATTTGTGGTAGGAATTGTTTAAGACTCAATTAAGGAAAGTAACTGTAGAATTGTCACTCCTATTGGCAAGGTTGACTGGCACATTATGAGGCCTAATTCCACAGGAGGGATCTCCTACCCTGCTGTTTATTATACTTTACTATTGCATGATCATTGCCACTATTACATTTAAGATGAATATTAGAGAGTCATTTTTCAAGGTCCAATATATACAAAAATTCAAAGTTGAGCAATACAAATAGTGCACGGCCATTTAAAGCAGAGCTTCCCAAACTTTTCATGTTGGTGACACACTTTTTAGACCTACATCATTCCGCGACATAGTAATTCAGTTGTACTAGCAAACAGAAGGTTAAACTAACTTGTTTTAAGAGATACGGACAAATACATATATTATATAACGAAATGTATTTACAAGTAACAGTATATATGTGCAAGAATTTAAAAAAAAGTTTAATAACACCAATAGCTACTTAATATTTTAATGGGATGTATGAGGTTGATGGGATGAAAACAGTTTCTGAATATTTGGTGGAATATTAGATAAAGACACTCGAATTTCATCATCAAGCATTTTTAAGAACAGGAGCAGCAATACACTATTGGGAGCTAGCTGCAAAAAAAAAAAAAACACTTCAGCTCAGCGTTTAAGCTGCCGCCCGCAGAGCTCTGCAAGTCCGACTGACTCCAGCCCAGGCTGCAAACACACTGCTGTCCCACTCACTGACTACACATGTAGTCACAAGTCGATTGAGGAGACTACACATGCAGTCAAAAGCCAATGTGCCGCCAATGGGAGTAGTTTCAGTTCCCGCTGTGCTGTGCCAATAGGTTAAGGTGATCTGTAACCCACTAGGTATCAATCACGTGATATGCGTAGCGTGCAGGCGGAAGGTCGGGAACCAAAAAAAATTTTTTTTAAATATTTTAAATTTTAAAAAAAATGGTGCTGAAGCAGGGACACACCTACACACTGCCGCCGACATATTAACGTGTCACGACACACAGTTTGGAAAGCACTGCCCTAATGAGTACACTGCTCTGTATAAATATTATGAGTATGTATACTCTAATGAATATGCTGTGCTCTATAATGATGTGAGTTTCTATACACTATACCCTGATGAGTACACTGATCTGTATAAATATTATGAGTATGTATACTCTGATGAATATGCTGTGCTGTATAATGATGTGAGTTTCTATACACTATACCCTGATGAGTACACTGCTCTGTATAAATATGATGAGTATGTATACTCTGATGAATATGCTGTGCTGCATAATGATGAGAGTTTCTATACACTATATTCTGATAACTACACTGCCCTATATAAATATGATGAGTATGTATACTCTGATGAATATGCTGTGCTATATAATGATGTGAGTATGTATACACTATACCCTGATGAGTACACTGCTCTGTGTAAATATTATGAGTATGTATACTCTGATGAATATGCTGTGCTATATAATGATGTGAGTTTCTATACACTATACCCTGATGAGTACACTGCTTTGTGTAAATATTATGAGTATGTATACTCTGATGAATATGCTTTGCTGTATAATGATGTGAGTTTCCAATGGTTATTCCGCCACTGCTTGAATTAGTGAATAAGATTATTACAAACTTTGCTGTAAACACTGCTGCCATAGATTTCTATAGACATGCACACTCTTGAGCATCGTTGAGCCCACTTAATTTTACTCTTCAACAAAGGATACTAATAGAACAAAGCAAATTTGATAATGGTAGTTAATTGGAACATTGTTTTAAATTGCTTGCTCTATCTGATCTATAAAAGTTTAATCTTGACCTTATTGTCCTTTTTGCAAACATATATATTTAATAATGCAGTTCTTACATGATTCATAATATAACTAATGAAGTATGACAGCAGTATTCTACACAGTTTAAGCTATGAAGAAATTCATATACCAGAGAAAACAAAATATGATCAGTACAAAAACATACTTATGACATGCTAAATATAGCACAAGTCTGCATAAGCAGATTCACAATGTATATTAAACATGATATTTCTAGCTGCTATGTTGATTAAAACAATGATAGGGCATTCATTTCAGTAGAATAAAATGTATTCTCCAATTTAGCAAGTGTAAAACAAGATTTGACCGCAGTCTGATTTTTATTTAGTTGCAGTAGTTCTGCATCTCTGCAAAACATATATTTTAAAACATTAGCTGGCAGGATACCGCAGAGTACCCGGGGGGATCTTTCAAACAATTCAATCTACAAGACAAACCCATTTTTTTAGATCACACCACACATCTGTGCAGTGATTGTAAATGCTCACGGCTATTGTTCTGATGGATTTCTTAAAGAAAATCCTTTTTGATGGTAGCATCAGTCAAACGCCATAGAAAGCAAACAATGTTATCCATTTGTTTTAATGTTAGCCATTTTCACAATACTAGTTTGCCACTATAGACTCTATGGCTTTAAAACAAAATGATTACTCGATTTCCTTTTTAAATAGAACTTCTAGAAGCTCCTTTAGGCATATAAATAAATTATATTTTATGATCTGTTTTTAAGATGAACATGGTTTAGGGAAAGGATAAAGTAATGATAAAAGCAACAGTATTTTTTAAAAAGAATTTTGAATTTCAGGCTCTTCTGGTGCTTGCAAGTTTAAGCCCAGGTGAATTTATATAGTTTTTAAAAAAACAAACTCTCTATGCAATGTTCAGAATAAAGTTGTTTAAATTATAAATCTTTGTTCAATATAAAATTGACATAATATTAATAGACCTACAAATAAAGTATTAAAGACTTGCAGAATATTTACATGCTATGCAAACAAATTAAAGAAACATTTATATTACTGAACACAAAGCCCAAACAATGATATGAAAACCCCAACATTTTTCTTTTGTGATTCAGAGAGCATATCATTAAAAAGGGGTTCCAATTTACTTCTACTATAAAATTTGCTTTGTTCTCATGCTATTCTTTGTTGAAGAGCATACTTAGGTAGTTTTGCATGCACATGTCTGAAAAAAAATCTACTGCCATCTAGTGCTTTTGCCAATGTATATCATTGTTGAAAGTATTCTTGCAAAATGACTGCCCCAGACAAGTACATTGGAAACTTGTTTTTAATTGTTCACTCTTTCTGATTACTGAAAGAAAAAAAATGGGTTTAATGTTCCCTTTAATGCTTTTGTTATATTGAAGATGGCTAACAGACTCAAACCTAAATTGCATAACCAACACAGTTATATTAATATACAATTACCACTGTGATTACCTTGTATCTAAGCCTCTGCAGACTGCCCCCTTATGTCAGTTCTTTTGACAGACTTGCATTTTGGCCAATCAGTGATGTCTCATAAAAAAATCCATGGGAGTGAGCGCAATGTTATCTATAGGACACACATGAACTAACGTCTTCTAGCTGTGAAAAACTGTCAAAATGCAATGAGATAAGAGGCAGTATTCAAGGGCATAGAAATTAGCATATGAGCCTAAATAGGTTTAGCTTTCAACAAAGAATACAAATGGAACAAAGCAAATTTAATGATAAAAGTAAATTGGAAAGTTAACTTTGACTTTACTGTCTCTTTAACCCCTTAATGACCGGACCATTTTTCAGTTTTCTTACCCTTAATGACAATGGCTATTTTTACATTTCTGCAGTGTTTGTGTTTAGCTGTAATTTTCCTCTTACTCATTTACTGTACCCACACATATTATATACCGTTTTTCTCGCCATTAAATGGACTTTCTAAAGATACCATTTTTTTCATCACATCTTATAATTTAATATAAAAAATATATAAAATATGAGGAAAAAATGGAAAAAAACACACTTTTTCTAACTTTGACCTCCAAAATCTGTTACACATCTACAACCACCAAAAAACACCCATGCTAAATAGTTTCTAAATTTTGTCCTGAGTTTAGAAATACCCAATGGTTACATGTTGTTTGCTTTTTTTGCAAGTTATAGGGCAATAAGTACAAGTAGAACTTTGCTATTTCCAAACCACTTTTTTTCAAAATTAGCGCTAGTTACATTGGAACACTGATATCTGTCCGGAATCCCTGAATATCCCTTGACATGTATATATTTTTTTTTAGAAGACAACCCAAAGTATTGATTTATGCCCATTTTGGTATATTTCATGCCACCATTTCACTGCCAAATGCGAGCAAATAAAAAAAATTGTTCACTTTTTCACAAATGTTGTCACAAACTTAAGGTTTCTCACTGAAATTATTTACAAACAGTTTGTGCAATTATGGCACAAATGGTTGTAAATGCTTCTCTGGGATCCCCTTTGTTCAGAAATAGCAGACATATATGGCTTTGGCGTTGCTTTTTGGTAATTAGAAGGCCGCTAAATGCAGCTGCGCACCACACGTGTATTATGCCCAGCAGTGAAGGGGTTAATTAGGGAGCTTGTAGGGAGCTTGTAGTGTTAATTTTAGCTTTAGTGTAGTGTAGTAGACAACCCAAAGTATTGATCTAGGCCCATTTTGGTATATTTCATGCCACCATTTCACCGCCAAATGCGAGCAAATAAAAAAAAAAGTGACATTTTTCACAATTTTTGGTTTCTCACTTAAATTATTTACAAACAGCTTGTGCAATTATGGCACAAATGGTTGTAAATGCTTCTCTGGGATCTCCTTTGTTCATAAATAGCAGACATATATGGCTTTGGCGTTGCTTTTTGGCAATTAGGAGGCCGCTAAATGCTGCTGCGCACCACACTTGTATTAAGCCCAGCAGTGAAGGGGTTAATTAGGTAGCTTGTAGAGAGCTTGCAGGGTTAATTTTAGCTTTAGTGTAGAGATTAGCCTCCCACCTGACACATCCCACCCCCTGATCCCTCCCAGACAGCTCTCTTCCCTCCCCCACCCCACAATTGTCCCCGCCATCTTAAGTACTGGCAGAAAGTCTGCCAGTACTAAAATAAAAGGTGTTTTTTTTTTGTTTTTTTGTTTTTTTAATTATTCAGCTGTGATGGACCCCTGCCTTAACCCCCAACCTCCCTGATCCCCCCCAAACACCTCTCTAACCCTCCCCACCTACCTAATTGCCACCATCTTGGGTACTGGCAGCTGTCTGCCAGTACCCAGTTTTCCCCAAAAAGTAAAGTGTTTTTGCATGTTTTATTTTTATTTTTTCTGTAGTGTAGCTGCCCCAACACCCCCCCCCACCAGATCCAGATCCTGATCCTTTGATCCTTTATTTAAAAAATTCTGCCCCCCTCCCTCTTACCAAAATTCATTGGTGGCAGTGGCAGTGATTGCTGCGCGCGCGCGCACGCGCGCACACACACGCACGCGCACGCGTGCACGCAGCCCCCCGCACGCTCCCGGCATCCGGCGTGCACAATGCACTTAAAGGAACCGGATGCCGGGTAGCGATGGGCCACCCACCCTCCTCCCTGTAAGCTCCCACCCACCAACGAACGGCCGCATCGCTACCGGTGCAGAGAGGGCTACAGAGTGGCTCTCTCTGCATCGGATGCTTTCTAAAGGGTATTGCAGGATGCCTCAATATCGAGGCATCACTGCAATACCCTGAGAGCTGCTGGAAGCGATTGCGATCGCTTCCAGCACTCTCTAAGACAACTGACGTACCAGGTACGTCCATTGTCACTAACTGCAAGTTTTTGCAGGACGTACCTGGTACGTCAGTTGTCATTAAGGGGTTAAGAACATTATTGGTTTTGTACTTCATTATGGGGCTCTGTAATAAGCTCACCTGTTCTTAGTAAGACAAAGCTGAATGTATTAGTGTGGACGGCTAATACTTTGAAAAGCAATTTAATATAATCTAATTTAGAATGGAAGTAGGTCAAAAGTTTAATGGAGTGAAATTTAGCTAAACACATCTGGTGAGCCAATGACAAGACTGAAATGTGTGTAGCCACCAATCAGCAGCTAACTCCTAGTAGTTCATCACTGTTACTCAGTCTATGCAAATATGCTTTTTAATAAAGGATACCAAAAAACAAAGCACATTTTTTAACATTTAAAAGTGTCTTTATATTACATGCTGTCTTTGAATCATGAAAGTTTAATTTTGAGTTTATTGTCCTTTTAAGTAAGATCAAATGTGGGATTAATTAACACCTCATGTAAAAAAAAATTACCTCCTTTTCAAGATTTGTAACCATATAAAAGTATGTAATTTTCTTCTCACCATTACCGGACTGAGTATGTTGTATAGTCTAAGATTATCCTTCCTTATATATTTCAAAGGATTACGCCTCAAAGTTACTTGGCATTATTGGAAACTGTAGTCAAGATTCATTTTCTGCAGCACTGTTTGTCCAGACTTTGGTAAATGGGCCACTTTGTATGAAGTAATATTACAATTCCTAGTAAGCTTTAGTTTGTGGTGAAATTCATCTCTGTTTTGTCATTAGTAGTTTAGGAGCTAATAGTTTAAATCTAAGCATACTTAGGTAAAATAAAGAAATAAATACAAAGTTAACAAAAAATGAAATAAATAAATAAAGTAATTTTTGAGTTTCTGCAACCTAAAATGCATTGTTGATGTTCATTTGAAAATGTTAGGATAAAATATAACCCCCAGAATAGTAGAGCAATTCATTTTAGAACTGTTAGCTTACATTTTACATAATGTTTAAAGGGACAGTACACTGTAAAATTGTTTTTCCATTAATGTATTTTAAATGACTTGTTATACCAACTGCAGAGTATAAAATATTTGAGAAATTCAATTTCATGCTTATTTGTGTATATGAAGTAGCTGGTTTTGTGCTTTGAAACCACAGCCTATTACAATGGGTTGAACTTAAAGGTGATATCAGATCTCATTATGTTCTAAGTTTGTGTAAACAGACTTGCTTCCTTATCTTTTATTTGGCTGGAACACCAAAGCTCAATACATAGAGAGAACAATGGAAAATGATCATTTTATTACTTAACTATCCTGCATCCCACTGAGAGTGTAATCCCTTCTGCTGGCTGTGTATACTTAGGCTATTCAATAGCCTATACTCCAGTATTAATTTGTTCAGTATAGGTGGCGGTACCACAGGCTAAATCAGCTATTTCAAATGCTGAAATAGGAGTAAAGGAGCTACTTGTAACCAATTTAATACACTCTAGCAGGTTAGAAGGATCATTGGGAATAATTTAAAGGGGAGAACATTTTTGGGTGAACTGTCCCTTTAAAGTCTTATCTTTATATAGCAGAAACTAGATCATACTCTCTCACATACAAGTGGCTTCAAATATAAAAACTTAAAATTGAGGATTAGTTACAGTTATTCACCAAGGGATCATAGCCCAAGCACTAACCACAAACCCTTCAGTATTTTAATCCATAAATACAGTATGATATGCTGGCTTTTAATAAAATATGCTTACCTGCACATGTGACAGTAGCGTTAGTTAGTTGTTACTCCTCTAGAAAATACATAGCAAAGTAGTGCACTTTCATATTGCACTGGGTGTATATATACGGTGCCCATAGCCTTATACACTCTTAATAAATCTGAATTCACATCTAATGACACAAGCAGCTGACCACGGAGCCAACAGGGTGCAAAATCCACCAGAGAATTACCACAAAAATATATTGAAAAATGGCAGCAAAAACTAACTGACTTTTTCTCACATATTAGTAGATGCAAGTATTTAAATAATAAAATGAAGGGTATGTAACTAGCTATTATTAGCTTTGAATCTAGGGATCACTATTTGTGTAATCCATGCCTGGCTCTATAAATTTAAAACAGAAAAGGATGACACGCTAAAACATAATTTTTGTTAAATAAATTGCATGTGCACACACAGAGATCAACACAGAACAATATTACTGTGTTTGTTCTGTAAGGTGAGATGTTAATAAGTATAGGATATAGGGAAGAGGCAGATTAAATAGTAGTAGGGTTTGAAACAATTAAAAAAAACAAATTGCATTACCTAATTGCAGTAGCTAAGCATAGAACAACATATATGTTAATTTGGCAATCAAATGGTAATATCTCCTTTCAATGTATATATATATATTATCTTTAATCTTTTTATTAAAAGACTATCATTAGGAAAAAATAAAAGTGTCTCTAAGAAATTTTCAGGATGTAATGTACACTTACTAATTCATATACATTTAATCATACAAATATACAAGCAGTTAAATAATGTCATATTTACTCCTCATATTCATTTAGTGACAAAAAGTCAGAATGCACATGTCTACCCCTTTCCATAATCATACTTTATTTTAGCTGTATAGCAGATAAAATAAAGATTAGATTAGATTTTAGTCTTTGCAAACCCTGAAAATATGAAATAAATGAAATAGCTTTTGGGCTTTATTTCTTCTTTCAAGATAAGAAATGTTCATCAAATTGAAAGATAAATTTACTGCATTATTTTAGTTAAAAACATAAAGATAAAGCAATGCAACCCACAATTCAAATGTAAAAGCAATAACTTCTTTAACAAAAATGCACTTACAAAAAAACGCATTTCATTCTACATGGGAGAACTTTCTCGAAGGTTGGGAATGGTTTGGTAATTGAGGCTGTTTTCTTTATAAAGCTATTGTTAATCACCCATTCCATGGACATTTTAAAAAAAATGGAAAGGAAAATATAATAAAAACACTGGTTGGGAATAACTCATCATTGTATAATATCAATAGTTTAAAATCTTTAATTGATGCAGTTTATGAGTGATACATAATAGTAATTAATTTTATGAAGGAATTGAAATTCATCTAGTTGGATACTATGGCCTAAATTTGGAGTTTGGCGGTAGATGGGCTGTTAACGCTACGCGGGCTTTTTTCTGGCCGCACCATAAAATTAACTCTGGTATCGAGAGTCCCAAAAAATGCTGCGTTAGGCTCCAAAAAAGGAGCGTAGAGCATTTTTACCGCAAATGCAACTCTCGATACCAGAGTTGCTTACGGACGCGGCCAGCCTCAAAAACATGCTCGTGCACGATTCTCCCATAGGAAACAATGGGGCTGTTTGAGCTGAAAAAAAACCTAACACCTGCAAAAAAAGCAGCGTTCAGCTCCTAACGCAGCCCCATTGTTTCCTATGGGGAAACACTTCCTACGTCTGCACCTAACACTCTAACATGTACCCCGAGTCTAAACACCCCTACATTTACACTTATTAACCCCTAATCTGCCGCCCCCGCTATCGCTGACCCCTGCATTATATTATTAACCCCTAATCTTCCGCTCCGTAAACCGCCGCAACTTACATTATCCCTATGTACCCCTAATCTGCTGCCCCTAACACCGCCGACCCCTGTATTATATTTATTAACCCCTAACCTGCCCCCCACAACGTCGCCGCCAAATACCTACAATAATTAACCCCTAATCTGCCGACCGCAAAGCGCCGCCACCTACGTTATCCTTATGTACCCCTAATCTGCTGCCCCTAACACCGCCGACCCCTATATTATATTTATTAACCCCTAACCTGCCCCCCACAACGTCGCCGACACCTGCCTACACTTATTAACCCCTAATCTGCCGAGCGGACCTGAGCGCTACTATAATAAAGTTATTAACCCCTAATCCGCCTCACTAACCCTATCATAAATAGTATTAACCCCTAATCTGCCCTCCCTAACATCGCCGACACCTAACTTCAATTATTAACCCCTAATCTGACGACCGGAGCTCATCGCTACTATAATAAATGGATTAACCCCTAAAGCTAAGTCTAACCCTAACACTAACACCCCCCTAACTTAAATATAATTTACATCTAACGAAATTAATTAACTCTTATTAAATAAATTATTCCTATTTAAAGCTAAATACTTACCTGTAAAATACATCCTAATATAGCTACAATATAAATTATAATTACATTGTAGCTATTTTAGGAATAATATTTATTTTACAGGCAACTTTGTAATTATTTTAACCAGGTACAATAGCTATTAAATAGTTAAGAACTATTTAATAGTTACCTAGTTAAAATAATTACAAAATTACCTGTAAAATAAGTCCTAACCTAAGTTATAATTAAACCTAACACTACCCTATCAATAAATTAATTAAATAAAATACCTACAATTACCTACAATAAAACCTAACACTACACTATCAATAAATAAATTAAATACAATTTCTACAAATAACTACAATTACATAAACTAGCTAAAGTACAAAAAATAAAAAAGAACTAAGTTACAAAAAATAAAAAAATATTTACAAACATAAGAAAAATATTACAACAATTTTAAACTAATTACACCTACTCTAAGCCCCCTAATAAAATAACAAAGACCCCCAAAATAAAAAAATGCCCTACCCTATTCTAAATTAATAAATTTAAAAGCTCTTTTACCTTACCAGCCCTGAACAGGGCCCTTTGCGGGGCATGCCCCAAGAAAATCAGCTCTTTTGCCTGTAAAAAAAAACATACAATACCCCCCCCCAACATTACAACCCACCACCCACATACCCCTAATCTAACCCAAACCCCCCTTAAATAAACCTAACACTAAGCCCCTGAAGATCTTCCTACCTTGTCTTCACCTCAACAGGTATCACCGATCTGTCCTGGCATCCGGTGCTGAAGAGGTCCAGAAGAGGCTCCAAAGTCTTCCTCCTATCCGGCAAGAAGAGGACATCCGGACCGGCAAACATCTTCATCCAAGCGGCATCTTCAATCTTCCTCCATCCGGTGCAGAGCGGGTCCATGTTGAAGCAGCCGACGCGGATCCATCCTCTTCTTCCGGCGTCTCCCGACGAATGACGGTTCCTTTAAGGGACGTCATCCAAGATGGCGTCCCTCGAATTCCGATTGGCTGATAGGATTCTATCAGCCAATCGGAATTAAGGTAGGAATATTCTGATTGGCTGATGGAATCAGCCAATCAGAATCAAGTTCAATCCGATTGGCTGATCCAATCAGCCAATCAGATTGAGCTCGCATTCTATTGGCTGATCGGAACAGCCAATAGAATGCGAGCTCAATCTGATTGGCTGATTGGATCAGCCAATCGGATTGAACTTGATTCTGATTGGCTGATTCCATCAGCCAATCAGAATATTCCTACCTTAATTCCGATTGGCTGATAGAATCCTATCAGCCAATCGGAATTCGAGGGACGCCATTTTGGATGACGTCCCTTAAAGGAACCGTCATTCGTCGGGAGACGCCAGAAGAAGAGGATGGATCCGCGTCGGCTGCTTAAACATGGACCCGCTCCGCACCGGATGGAAGAAGATCGAAGATGCCGCTTGGATGAAGATGTTTGCCGGTCCGGATGTCCTCTTCTTGCCGGATAGGAGGAAGACTTTGGAGCCTCTTCTGGACCTCTTCAGCACCGGATGCCAGGACAGATCGGTGATACCTGTTGAGGTGAAGACAAGGTAGGAAGATCTTCAGGGGCTTAGTGTTAGGTTTATTTAAGGGGGGTTTGGGTTAGATTAGGGGATTAGGGGTATGTGGGTGGTGGGTTGTAATGTTGGGGGGGGTATTGTATGTTTTTTTTTACAGGCAAAAGAGCTGATTTTCTTGGGGCATGCCCCGCAAAGGGCCCTGTTCAGGGCTGGTAAGGTAAAAGAGCTTTTAAATTTATTAATTTAGAATAGGGTAGGGAATTTTTTTATTTTGGGGGTCTTTGTTATTTTATTAGGGGGCTTAGAGTAGGTGTAATTAGTTTAAAATTGTTGTAATATTTTTCTTATGTTTGTAAATATTTTTTTATTTTTTGTAACTTAGTTCTTTTTTATTTTTTGTACTTTAGCTAGTTTATTTAATTGTATTTATTTGTAGAAATTGTATTTAATTTATTTATTGATAGTGTAGTGTTAGGTTTTATTGTAGGTAATTGTAGGTATTTTATTTAATTAATTTATTGATAGGGTAGTGTTAGGTTTAATTATAACTTAGGTTAGGATTTATTTTACAGGTAATTTTGTAATTATTTTAACTAGGTAACTATTAAATAGTTCTTAACTATTTAATAGCTATTGTACCTGGTTAAAATAATTACAAAGTTGCCTGTAAAATAAATATTAATCCTAAAATAGCTACAATATAATTATAATTTATATTGTAGCTATATTAGGATGTATTTTACAGGTAAGTATTTAGCTTTAAATAGGAATAAATTATTTAATAAAAGTTAATTAATTTCGTTAGATTTAAATTATATTTAACTTAGGGGGGTGTTAGTGTTAGGGTTAGACTTAGCTTTAGGGGTTAATCCATTTATTATAGTAGCGGTGAGCTCCGGTCGTCAGATTAGGGGTTAATAATTGAAGTTAGGTGTCGGCGATGTTAGGGAGGGCAGATTAGGGGTTAATACTATTTATGATAGGGTTAGTGAGGCGGATTAGGGGTTAATAACTTTATTATAGTAGTGCTCAGGTCCGCTCGGCAGATTAGGGGTTAATAAGTGTAGGCAGGTGGAGGTGACGTTGAGGGGGGCAGATTAGGGGTTAATAAATATAATATAGGGGTCGGCGGTGTTAGGGGCAGCAGATTAGGGGTACATAAGGATAACGTAGGTGGCGGCGCTTTGCGGTGGGCAGATTAGGGGTTAATAAGTGTAGGTAGCTGGCGGCGACGTTGTGGGGGGCAGGTTAGGGGTTAATAAATATAATACAGGGGTCGGCGGTGTTAGGGGCAGCAGATTAGGGGTACATAAGTATAACGTAGGTGGCGGTCGGCAGATTAGGGGTTAAAAAAATGTAATCGAGTTGCGGCGATGTGGGGGGACCTCAGTTTAGGGGTACATAGGTAGTTTATGGTTGTTAGTGTACTTTAGGGTACAGTAGTTAAGAGCTTTATGAACCGGCGTTAGCCCAGAAAGCTCTTAACTCCTGCTTTTTTTCGGCGGCTGGAGTTTTGTCGTTAGAGCTCTAACGCTCACTTCAGAAACGACTCTAAATACCGGCGTTAGGAAGATCCCATTGAAAAGATAGGATACGCAATTGACGTAAGAGGATCTGCGGTATGGAAAAGTCGCGGCTGAAAAGTGAGCGTTAGACCCTTTAATCACTGACTCCAAATACCGGCGGTAGCCTAAAACCAGCGTTAGGAGCCTCTAACGCTGGTTTTCACGGCTAACACCAAACTCCAAATCTAGGCCTATGTTTGCCCAGTGTCCTATTCTAAAATATTTCCATCTGTCTGTGTCACAATTGTCTATTTGGGCTTGGTCCATTCTTCAACACTAACCTCAAAACCTTCCAATATGCCATTAGGCAGAATCCTAAAATATTCGGCAACATTGTGTGTGTATTTGATAATAGAAGTAAACTTGATTTTTTTTTATTTTTCAGTTTGGAATGAACTATCTAAATTTGAATCATTATAAAAGTAAAACATTTGGTTTCATGTTCCTGTGAACATAGGTTTCTCAGTCATACATTTTGCACTAGATATTGATGAAAGTTTCAGGTTGTTTTGCCAATAAATAGACAAGTAAAGAAGACTATGGGGCCGATTTATTAAAGTGCAGATGGACATGATACAATGTACTGTATCATGTCCGCCGCACATCGATAAATGCTGACAGCATACTAACTAATTAATTTGTGGCTAATCAGCCACTAGCAGGGGGGTCAATCAGCCCAATCGTATAGGATCGGGCGGATTGATGTCCGCAGACTCAGAGCAGGCGGACAAGTTATGGAGCAGCGGTTTTTAGACAGCTGCTTCAAAACTGCTGTTTCCGGCGAGTCTGAAGGCTCTCGCGGAAACAGGGGCATCAAGCTCCATTCAGAGCTTCATAAGTCGGCCCCTATTTATTAGAATGCCTTTATAGATAGCAAGCACAATAATATACTTTAGCACACAATGTACTAGAATGTGTTCAAAGTGAGATTGTAATTTTTATTGATTCACAATATAACAGAACTCATTAGAGAACGATAGCATATGATATCATGCCTTATCAGTTGACTGGAATAATATTTCATCATTTGCTGCGTTACTACCAAAGCATTTGCGCAAATTGTAGTTTAATGTCTTTTGTAGTTACAGAATCTATGGCATTCGCTTCATGGATCTCTTATCTTAATATCATCCATCAACCTCTTTTACAGCAGAGTGAACCTTGTGTAAGCTGAAGCACAAGCCATATTTAATTTCATGTTTTTTAGTGTATTCAAAAATAGCATCTCCATGGATGATACTCAAAATAGAATAAGCTTTACAAGTCACTTTCATTAAACATATTTTAATAATGTGCTACATTAATAAATTATAGGCAACCAACATCATAGATTGATGTCTGAGAAATAATTCACACTTACTAATTAATTCTTTATAAGAAGCAATAGTTCATTATTTATCTTTTTTGTGATTAGCGTGGAGCTGCTTTTATAATATATATAAAACACAGTAATACTATAAGTAATTGCTTTTCTATTGTTTATGAATGTAATAAATGTTAAATATTTTTGAAAATAAATAAAAATATTCCTCTAAGTGGGCAACATGTCCAGGGCTATTTTTCTTGATATAGTAACAGGAAAGCTACATAATCCCATGCATATACGTGCATATACATGGGATATGCATATACAATTACCAATTACCATACACAATGTTATCTATCTTTTATTGGCAAAGGAATTATTTGACACATTTCACCTAAATTGTTATTGTTTAAAGTTTAGTACCAGTATATTTAAATTGACATTTACCTATTAAATTAAATTGAATGCAATGCAATGACACATGACTATATAATGGAAGGTCATTGGTTGGTTTATTGGGTCCCAATATATTTATCTTGACTCTATATCATAATCAAAGTAGCTAAAAACAATACTGGTCATTCAAAATTGTTTGTCAGTGACTAATTGTCTAAAATCAATTACATGTTATAATTGCCGGAAGATGCAGGCATTTGCATAAGTATCAATAAACTCGTATGGTATCCTTAAAGGGACATGAAAGTCAAAATTAAGCTATCATGATTCAGAGTATGTGATTTATATACTTTTCAGTTTACTTCTATTAAAAAATATACTTCATTCCCTTGGTATCCTTTGTTGTAAAGTATACCTAGATAGGGTCTGGAACTTCAATACACTACTGGAAGCTAATTAGTGATGTGTTCACTTAAAGTGTTCAGCTAGTTCCTAGTAGTGTATTGTTGCTCTGTGTGTAACCTCTTTTGAAGGGGTTAAACAAATTGTTATAAAAGCTTTAGTTCAATAATAAAATGCTTTGAACACGTTCGATAATTATGTCACTTTAAATATGATATAATATAAAAAGTATTTTTCAAATATCAAAACTCCTAACATTAAACACCCACATATTATATTTTTAAAAGCATAACATGTATGCAAAAAAGATTGAAGTAAAAATATGTATAATTCCCTTAGAGTTTTGGATAACCCTAAATAACCTAAACATCATTATAATGATGTGGTATGGATTAATAAATGAATCCTTAGGTTTCACTGCAACACTAGTCCATTGGATTATTGTACATTATCTATAACCTTGTTTCAGAATAGACTATCACAGCTTTCTTAAAAGGATATGAACAGCCCTACTTAAGTAAAATTAAATTAAAGTATACATAAAAAGAATCCGATTGTGTTAAAAAGCAAACAACTTGCTTGTTTTCTTGCTAAATGAGCCCTTAGAAATAGGCATGGTTATACAGATGCTTCATTAGCATCTGAATGTGGAAGAGGGTGGCCACTTGTGGCATTCCTTCTTAAAAAATTGCAACATACTAAGATCTGGATTTGCACAGATTCTTGACAAAGTTTGATTGCATACAGACAAAACAGGTAGAGACAATTCATCCCTACCTGGGTCTACACCTAGGAGTCATCCTCCTCTGTTCCTGCATACAGTTTGATGGCTGGTGTGGAGGGAGAATCTGTATGATGACCAGGGGTTGGCAAGAACTGGAGGGATACTTTTAACACAATTTCTCATTGCAAAATTGTATTTTATTTCTTGTAAGTTGCCATTCGTGTGAGCGCTTGCTGTCTGATTAAATGATATGCACCTGAGTCGGGTTGTGCCTCTGTTTTATTTCATTTTAAGCTACTAAGGAATTATAAGTGTAGCCACTGCCTGCAGCTAGATAAGTGAGCTAACATTACAGACATTAAATTCTATTGTCACATGATTTTTGCAATCCTCTACTGAGCATGGGAAATAAACTGACTGTAGTTATTTTAGGTGTCTCCTAGCAACACCTAAAAGGAATAGATGCTCTGTTGCTGTCCTATACAGGACACAGCACCATGTTGGGTTGTAAAAGTAAGTAATGTCCTTTTTGTAGGGCATTGTAGGGCATTGCCCAACCAACCCCCCAAAATAAAAAAAATCTAACTCTAACAAAAACCTAAGCTACCCATTGCCCTGAAAAGGGAATTTGTATGGGCATTGCCCTTAAAAGCGCATTTAGCTTGTTTGCATTGCCCTGGAAAGGGCATTTAGTTCTTTTACAAAAAGCCTAAACACTAAACTAAAAAAAAAAAACACCCAAAAAAGTTTAAAAAATCCTAACACTGGCGGAGCCTGACCACGCAGGAAGATGGTCGCACACTAGCAGGGCTCCTGCTTCTTACACTGTCAATAAAGCTTAAAAATAGCACTAATGCATTATATTTAAACAGTTTACCCTGGTACTTATTTGGGGCTAATATATACTGCTGACTGAGTAGGTGGTTTTACATTAGGAGGCCGTTTGCAGCTGCTCACGGTCGATAACAGTTACGCTACACTGCATGGACGTCAGCACACGCGGGACCTCCAGCTGCTCCTTGCTTACGGAAGAAAAGTGGTTTTTGGCTCATTGGCCCCTAACGGCTTTAGCGTGGTGACCGGCTCTGCTGGCTAGCTGCCCCCTCAGTAGTACCTCAGCTCAGATCGTCAGGGGCTAGGAATTTTGGCCCAACAAGGTATACCACAGTGTGATCAGGCCTCATCACGCAACTGCCGGAGGCGCTTGGTGCATACCGGACTGCTCCGCCGGAGCTACTTACAGGGAGAAAGAGATAGGGCCAAACTGTTACCGCTTCTGAGCAACGGTCCCAGATCATGGCAGCCTCAACACATCTTCATCCGGGAGGGGCTTGCGGACTGGTAAGCAAGCTACACCACTCTGTCACCTTCACACGAGGAACGTTAAAAATAAAATAAAAACATATATCAAGCACAATAAAAAACACTGGGAAAAGTGGATGCCTTTATTATAAATAGACAGAGTCCTATTGAGCCAGCTAATACGTCTTTATATATCTCAATACACATTGGGGAACACAGATATATAATAGGGACCTGGAATATATATCTTACGCAACAGATCAGCAATTCACTTAAGAGATATAAGTGGAGTACCACGCTCGGGGCATAATTGGAGAGATACATTTTCCACTTTAGCCCACAGGATCAGGACTGTTTAACAACTCTCCTATAGGCCCTGCTCTAGTTAACTCACACAATACTAAATGGGGGATGAGATCTGCTATATATTTCCTGGCCTCCTCATCTGTTTGGATATTGGGCTAGTGTGCACATGCCACCTGACATTTGAGCTCCTAATCGTTTTAACTATATCAGGGCATGCCTAATAAAAGAGCGAGTAGGGCAGACAAGATCAGCACCTCTAAACCCATGAGTCACTATCTTGGGCCTGTGGAATCTGACAAAACTACTCCTGCCGCAGCGATGGCGAGCTCTCAGGAGCTTCAAGCTTCATCTATACAGCATACAGGTACACCTCTCTCACAGTTTCTAACTAAGGAGGACATCTCACACCTCTCCTCTAAGTCTGACATACAGGGAGTGTTGACTGAGATGAGGAGCTTATTTGGCGACTTGAGGAAGGATTTTTCTGCATTAGAGACAAGAGTCTTAACTATTGAAAAATCCGCTAAGGACAATGCAGCCTCTTTGCAACAGCAATCAACTGATATTCTCAACCATACTGATAACTTGCAATACCTCAACAACAAATTGGAAGATATCGACAATAGATGTCGCAGGAATAACCTGTGCTTCCGTGGAATCTCTGAGGCCAGTGCTCCACAGAATATTGAAGGCTATCTCCAAGCACTGTTTAGAATTATTAAGGACTCTCCTTCATCACCAGAGATTCCACTCGAAAGAGCCCATAGGGCCCTTAGGCCTAAACCTCCAAATAAAGCTCCTCCAAGGGACATCATTGTCATATTTCTCAGCTTTAAGGATAAAGAAGAAGTCCTGCAGGGAGCACGACGAAAACACCCTATAACCCACGCGGGAGAAGAAATCCAGGTCTTTACAGACTTATCACCTATGACTTGAGCCACATCACGTCTGTTCTGAGAAGCAACAAAGTCCTTTACAGATGGGGCTTTCCAGTCTCCATCATAGCATCTAACAATAACAAGACATCCATATTCAGACCGGGTATGGATCACTGGGTCTTTTTTGAGACCTTATCTATACGGGTTCCTGCCTCCAGCGGTTCTCCTACAGGAGGAGAACCGTTTCCACTCGCCCTTCCAGAAACCGTGCAGACGAGGAGCAAGTTGGGTAAAATTTAGTGTGGCCATAGCGACCACAAATTATACTGCTGATATGTGCTAAGTGGACATTTAGGTGTTATGATTGTATCGCAGGAATGTAACATGTGAACATTTTCATTACAGGTTTTGGTTAAAGAAGTAACGAATGTAGTTTAATACCTGCTGTGGATGTTTTATTCATGCATCAAGCCTTATCAGAGCTTCTAATATAGTATTGCTATGCATATAAGAGGGACAATAACAGGATTCCTTGACCATAACGGGCTAAAAGAGCCAATTATGTGGCCTAGTAGATTTGTAAGCCTCAGTGTCACTTAACTCATTAGATATAAATGGTCATTTGAAATAGAAATGGGTTTTACTATGCAATATGTGCTCCTGAGTTACTTATCTGCTTACCCCCTACATATCTTTGTTTTATTGGGCATTGAAATGTGTGCAAATCCTTCACAAATACTGTCCTATATAACTCCACACAGAGCATAGTGTTAGGGGGAGACTCGGCCAGGGTTCTGAACCCTACATACTATGTTTAATCTTTCATCCATAAAACAAGATCTGGGCCACAGCTCAGACCACTCACTTACAATATGCAAGATACCATAATGTTTGGAGTTAGTAAGGTTAGCTTAAAGTGATGTCAATAGATACTAAATCTGTTCCTGCTAGTATTACACCGACCCCCAGGTTAATGGATTATAGTGTAGGAACGTAACATTGGAACATAATAATCGTTACCTTTAGAATGTGTATAACATTGAATGTAGTCTGTCAGATGCTAGGGAAGATATCCCTATAACTTTATCCTTCTCAGGGATTTAGTTATATAGTCACTTTAATTCACAGATATAAGCGGTTAATGGTAGCGGGTTAGCAATTTTTAAGGTATTGGGTAGTTTAAGGCCCCTTAGGAGTTCACCTAATTATATATTTTTGTTATGTTTGGCACAGAGTAATGTGCATTCTTTTCATAAATAATGTTCTATAACCCCTCATTACAAGTATTGTGCTGGTGGGAGACGAGGACAGTCCCTAGGTCCTTCTAGGATTTAAACAATTATTTATTTATATCACGAGGCCAGGGCCATAACACAGACTCCAACTTACACTGTGCACGACACAATAATGTTACCCAGTTATACTTGCTTAATGTTCCAAACTCAGATTGTACCAAGTTATTAATGTGCTATAAGAATATAATTTTTCTTTTTTCTGTATATAACTTATGTCAGTTAAGGGGCTTTTCCCCTATTTCAGTGTTCTTATTCTTTTTCTGATTGATATAAATTATATTATACTTTGCTATAACTAAGTGCCCTTGGGATCTTCTGTGACCCTAGGTAACACTTCTTATATTTCTCTAGAAATCCGCACCTAGTATAGTACCCTCTTTTTCCTGCCCCCCCTCTCTATCTCATTCTCAGTAAGCACTCTTCATTCCCTGCCCCTCTTCTTCTTCCCCTTTCCCCCCTTCCACTCTTCATTCCCTGCCCCTCTTCTTCTTCCCCTTTCCCCCCTTTTTTTTTCTTTCTTTCTGCAATGCAGTCCAAACCCAGCAGGTTTGGGGACCATTCTACAGGGAGTGCAGAATTATTAGGCAAATGAGTATTTTGACCACATCATCCTCTTTATGCATGTTGTCTTACTCCAAGCTGTATAGGCTCGAAAGCCTACTACCAATTAAGCATATTAGGTGATGTGCATCTCTGTAATGAGAAGGGGTGTGGTCTAATGACATCAACAACCTATATCAGGTGTGCATAATTATTAGGCAACTTCCTTTCCTTTGGCAAAATGGGTCAAAAGAAGGACTTGACAGGCTCAGAAAAGTCAAAAATAGTGAGATATCTTGCAGAGGGATGCAGCACTCTTAAAATTGCAAAGCTTCTGAAGCGTGATCATCGAGCAATCAAGCGTTTCATTCAAAATAGTCAACAGGGTCGCAAGAAGCGTGTGGAAAAACCAAGGCGCAAAATAACTGCCCATGAACTGAGAAAAGTCAAGCGTGCAGCTGCCAAGATGCCACTTGCCACCAGTTTGGCCATATTTCAGAGCTGCAACATCACTGGAGTGCCCAAAAGCACAAGGTGTGCAATACTCAGAGACATGGCCAAGGTAAGAAAGGCTGAAAGACGACCACCACTGAACAAGACACACAAGCTGAAACGTCAAGACTGGGCCAAGAAATATCTCAAGACTGATTTTTCTAAGGTTTTATGGACTGATGAAATGAGAGTGAGTCTTGATGGGCCAGATGGATGGGCCCGTGGCTGGATTGGTAAAGGGCAGAGAGCTCCAGTCCGACTCAGACGCCAGCAAGGTGGAGGTGGAGTACTGGTTTGGGCTGGTATCATCAAAGATGAGCTTGTGGGGCCTTTTCGGGTTGAGGATGGAGTCAAGCTCAACTCCCAGTCCTACTGCCAGTTTCTGGAAGACACCTTCTTCAAGCAGTGGTACAGGAAGAAGTCTGCATCCTTCAAGAAAAACATGATTTTCATGCAGGACAATGCTCCATCACACGCGTCCAAGTACTCCACAGCGTGGCTGGCAAGAAAGGGTATAAAAGAAGAAAATCTAATGACATGGCCTCCTTGTTCACCTGATCTGAACCCCATTGAGAACCTGTGGTCCATCATCAAATGTGAGATTTACAAGGAGGGAAAACAGTACACCTCTCTGAACAGTGTCTGGGAGGCTGTGGTTGCTGCTGCACGCAATGTTGATGGTGAACAGATCAAAACACTGACAGAATCCATGGATGGCAGGCTTTTGAGTGTCCTTGCAAAGAAAGGTGGCTATATTGGTCACTGATTTGTTTTTGTTTTGTTTTTGAATGTCAGAAATGTATATTTGTGAATGTTGAGATGTTATATTGGTTTCACTGGTAAAAATAAATAATTGAAATGGGTATATATTTGTTTTTTGTTAAGTTGCCTAATAATTATGCACAGTAATAGTCACCTGCACACACAGATATCCCCCTAAAATAGCTATAACTAAAAACAAACTAAAAACTACTTCCAAAACTATTCAGCTTTGATATTAATGAGTTTTTTGGGTTCATTGAGAACATGGTTGTTGTTCAATAATAAAATTAATCCTCAAAAATACAACTTGCCTAATAATTCTGCACTCCCTGTATAAATCTCACCACAATTAATGCTAAGGGTTTGAATGACCCGGGCAAGCGCTCTATTGCATTTAAGGAACTAAACAAAATACAGAGTCATATAATCCTCTTACAGGAAACTCACTATAGGAGAGGAAAGGAACCTAGATGGCATAACATACAGTTCCCCCAGGCTTATTTTGCCTCAGGACAGAGTAAAAAAGGGGGAGTAGGCATTGTTTTTCACAAATCAGTACCATTCATTTTACAACATATCGAGAAAGACCCGGAGGGGCGATACATCATCATAGTTGGCATATTATACGGGCACTACCTTACACTGGCCTCAGTCTACTCTCCGAGCCAGGGCCAGGAGTCCTTTTTTAATCATGTACATGACCAATTATTAGAACATTCCAGGGGAATCACATACCTAGCGGGCGACTTTAACGTAGTCGCAAACCCGGTAGTTGATACTTCAAGGGGGGTAACTTGTACACCTTCATCTACTATCACTCAGGTTAACACCACTCTAACAAAATTAGAGTTACATGACGTCTGGCGCACTTTACACCCCACCTCTAGGAACTATTCGTTCTATTCTATCCCACATAATAGCTACTCCCGGATCGATCACATATACACAGACTCATGTGGCTTATCCATCACACATCACAGCGTGATTGGCCATATTTCCTGGTCGGATCATGCTCCAGTATCCTGCTCGATACTGTGGCCAGATATCCCCATTACCGGGAGTATATGGAGTCTGGACTAAACTATTTTAGATAATCCTTTGATTCTATCTGATATACAGAAATCAGTTTGAGAGTATTTTGAGACTAATACCTACCCCACTTCTTCTAAAGCCATCATTGGAGAAGCTCATAAGACTGTGATTAGAGGGGCCCTAATCAAACATAAGGCGTTCCTTAATAAGCAATATAGGACTAAATACCTAGACCTCCAATCTACATTAGGTTCCCTAGAAGCTAAACATAAGGAATTCCCTTCCTGCACAGACACTACAACCCAACTAAAGAAAGCTAGAGTAGAATTTCAACAACACCTTATGGAATCTCACCAAAGGAAAGCCCTTTTTTTAAAACAGCATTACTACGAGGGAGTTAATAAGCCAGGCAAAATCTTAGCGAGAACTCTTAAAAGGAGACAGCTCCGCTCTTATATACACTCGCTCAAATCCGGAGATGGCCACATACTCAGTAGCAGCACCCAAATAGCCAAGGAGTTTTATAAGTATTATCATTCTTTGTATAATATACATGAGCATACATCAGCAACCTCTCAAGAGGAAGTGACAGCACAACGGGAAACTCTAATAAACTCCTACCTGGAGGACATAGAACTCCCCTCCCTATCTAGGGAAGATTCTAAAGCCATGGACGCTCCGATCTCTGTGGAGGAGCTTTACGAGGCCATTAAGAGTTGCCCAAGCGGCAAGAGCCCTGGCCCTGATGGCTTCTCTGCGACATATTACAAGAAGTTCAAAGAAGTCTTGGCAGGCCTTCTTTTGGACCTATTCAATGGCCTCCGCGATGATCCTAATTTATCGAGGGTTCTATTGGAAGCTCATATAACGTTTTTACCTAAACCAGGGAAGTTAGGGGACTCCCCTGGTCACTTCAGGCCCATATCGCAAATCAATTCCGATCTGAAAATATTGGTGAAGATTCTTGCTAATAGGCTCAATAAACATTTGCCCAATCTAATTTGTAATGACCAAGTCGGCTTTGTCCGGGGCCGTGAGGTGAGGGAAAATACTATTAGAGTCACCCAGCTGATAAATCATGCGAGGGTCTCTGGATGCCCCCTAGTGCTCTTCTCCACCGACGCGGAGAAGGCATTTGACAGGGTGAGCTGGCCTTTTCTACGTCGAGTGCTAGAAAACATAGAGTTTGGAGAGGCGTATGTGAACTTGGTACTAGCACTTTATTCCAACGCCAAAATTAAAATGAATGGGACTTTATCAGATTCAGTTAATATCAATAACGGGACCAGGCAGGGATGTCCATTGTCCCCACTGCTTTTCGCTTTGTCCATAGAGGTCTTAGCCCATAAAGTGAGACATAATCAGAAAATCAAAGGTATAGTTGTTGGAGATAGGGAGCACAAACAGGCTTTATATGCCGATGATGTTTTATATATGCTGATTAATGCATCTGAATCGATTCCTGAGCTCTTGAAAGAACTAAAGGAATACGGAGAGATCTCAAATTTTTCTCTTAATCTAAACAAGTCAGAACTTTTAAACGTCAATACTAACCCAAAGATAGTACAAAATTTACAGCAAAACTTTAAGAATAAGAAGCTTAGATATTTGGGCATTTATTTAACTCCTAACCCCTCAGATCTTTTTAAATATAACTATACCCATCTAAAGAGTGACATTATGGCTGATCTTTCCTCCTGGAAGAATAAGCCAATATCCTGGTTGGTCAGAGTAGGTGTCATCAAAATGAATGTTCTGCCGAGAATATTGTATCTTCTTCAAACTTTACCCATCGCTCTCCCCAAGAGCTATATAACCCAAATGCAACACCTAATTGAACAATTTGTATGGGCTAATTCCAAACCCAGGATATCTAGGCGCTCCATGTATATACCAAGATATAGGGGAGGTTTAGGCCTTCCAGATATCTACTCATATAAACGGGCGATAGGATTACAAAGAATAGCAGAATGGGTGCAGAACTCAACCAACAAAGCTTGGATTGATCTGGATAGACAAATCTTCAAAATCAACAATATGGGTACTCTATCCTGGCTTCCACCCTCAAAACGCCCTATCACAGTCTCTAGGTATGTAAGGTATGTGTCAGAGCTGTAATGCATGCAACCTATGTGTTCCGCTCAGTCTCATTGATGTGAGGGGACTAAGAGTAGTCTGAAAAGTATGTGAGAGTGACTAATCGTGATAAGTGATACAAAATAGAAGGAGTGTCACAGCAAGCAGGAGATAGCTTAGGTTTTAGTAGCTGAGGAGAGTTTAATTATCTGCAGCGTTGCCAAAAGAGTAGAGATTGGCTCTTTATGTTATGTTAAAAATATTATTTAGCCAAAGATCAAAAAGGTTATGGTTATCAGGTTATTAGAACAAACACCAGTTTAGACAGTCCTGAACAATAGGTAAATAACAGTGTATCTTTGAGTAAATTCAGACAGTCTCTGAAGGAACACTGCGTTATTGTATTCAGGCAATCCTTGCTGTAACTTTGTGGCTAACTGTTAAACACTGAAGTAGTTTGTCTCCTCTGAGAGCAAGGTACAAGAGAGAGAGGCTTGAATTTAAATACTTGCTGTTTGGCTGTGTGCAGGCTTACGGACACATCCGGAGGAGACCGGGGTATGTTACAATCTTCCTGAGTCCGGGCAATCCTGATGTCATAGCGGGTGAGCTGCCTACTCCGTAACTGAGAGGAGCGGTAACGAGAGACAGCGTGTAGCACACAGAGTGGTTCCGTGTCTCTATTCCGGATGTGAGTCGCAGCTGTGAGAGGCAGTGTATCCTTGAGTGCAGCGTTAGCTGGGTGATTAGTTTCAATTAGACAGCGTGCTCAGCAACTTTGTTGCTAACTTCTTTGCAATAAAACTTGTGTGTTGAACTCCAGGTCCAATTAGCTGGAATGTGGATAACAGGGGGAAATCCTGGTATAGGGCTAAGCAGAAAGCTACAGATCCGGCTGTTGTACCTTCAAAGTCAAAATACTTAGCCCCGAGAAAGGATAAGGAGGAGCCTTAAATAACCTTGGTAGATATTCCTTAAAGGAACAGTGCAGATCATTACAAGGTACCATCTAATAGAAGAAACACTTAACATATGGGACGCGACTATAGCTACCACCACACATATCTCTTTGAGGCACTCCCCTTTGACACCTATTCTAGAAAACCCTGAGACCCCTTACTATAATAAAAGTATACATAAACTCGCTCCATACAAAATTAAGGAGGGCTCTGTTTTCGGGGTGGTGGAAAATGGGAAGGTGGTTTCACAATCTGTACTAGAAAATTCTCAGCCCATGATTTTTTTCCTCCTGGCTACAATACCACCAACTTCTGCACTATATTACAAGACATAAACATAGACAGGACTTGGGCAGAACGCTTATGACCTTTGAGAAACTCTGTACCTTAGATACTGCCCCTAGACATATGATCTCCCTATTATACAAAATGATTTTCTTACAGGGGACTGACTCACTACCGACATATACAAAATGCTGGACTGAAGAGTTGATACTAGACCCAGACCTGGAATCTTTGTGCAGAGCTTTTAGACTAATTAAGAAATCTTCAGTTTCATCTACAATCCAAGAAATGCACATTAAATGTTTGAGCAGATGGTACTTAACCACCGTAAGACTGCATAACATTTTCCCATCTTTGGGCTAGCTGTGTTGGAGGGGTTGCGGGGAAAGTGGATCAATCTTACACATCTGGTGGCACTGCCCGCGATTGCCGTCCTACTGGAAGGGAGTTTTTAAAAAGATGGGGGATATCTTAAAAATTACTATCCCGAATAAATCTGAGATTTTGTTATTTCTAGCTTTACCCAAAACACAGAGCACTGCACACTTGGCCCTGTTACTAATTATGATCACCAGTGCAAAAAAATGAATCCCAAAGAGATGGAAAGCCCAGGACCCCCCCACACACTGGTAGAATGGCATTCCCAGGTAGAGGAGATTCTGCTGTTGGAGAGATATCATTACTTGAAAAACCATAACCTTATAACGTATGAGATAGTGTTAGCATTTTGGTGTGGCACTATTTAACTCCACTTGCCTCGTCTTTTGACATATGGACTGTCTTGGTAAGGGGAAAGAAATATATTTTTTTTTTCTTCTCCTTCTATCCCCCTCCTTCTTCCTCCCTTCAGGTACTATGCTATGCTTAATTGAGCCCAGTCTGTTGGGAGATGTAAATAAGAGTAAAAATGTTTGTATTTGTAATTGCCCTTCCGGGCGGTATGTCCCTCGGATGGGTATAAGTTCAGATGAAGTGATTATATATTGCTGTGCTTTTTTGTTTCTTTGATCTTCTTCTTTTTTCTCTCTAAGTACAATTGTAGCCGTTGTGAATAAGTTATACGTTCACTCATTGTACATTGTCACAGCTTAGTCATTATTGTATTTGTTCACTTCAATAAAGCCTTTAAAAAAAAAAAAAAATCCTAACACTAACCTCCAAAAATCCACTTACAGTTGCTGAAGTCCCGCTTGAAGGATCTTCATCCCGGCTGCTCCATCTTCATCCCGGCGGCTCCATCTTCATCTAGGCGGCTCCATTTTCATCCAGGCAGCATCTTCTATCTTTATCCCGGCGGCGTCTTCTATCTTCATCCCGGTGGCGCAGAGCGGGTCCATCCTGAAGACATCTAGCACAGAGCATCCTCTTCATACGGTTGCCGCCGTATGCTGAATCTTCAATGCAAGGTATCTAATTCAAGATGGTGTCCCTTGCATTCCTATTGGCTGATTTAATTTTTGAAATTCAAATCAGTCAGTAGGATGAGAGTTACTGAAATCCTATTGGCTGTTCAAATCAGCCAATAGGATGAGAGCTATTGAAATTCTATTGGCTGATTTGAATAGCCAATAGAATTTCAGTAGCTCTCATTCTATTGGCTGATTTGAACAGCCAATAGGATTTCAGTAGCTCTTATCCTATTGGCTGATTTGAATTTCAAAAATCAAATCAGCCAATAGCAATGCAAGGGACGCCATCTTGAATCACGTACCTTGCATTGAAGATTCAGTATACGGCAGCGACCGTATGAAGAGGATGCTCCACGCCATTTTTTTTCAGGATGGACCCACTCCGTGTCACCAGGATGAAGACAGAAGACACCACCGGGATGAAGATAGAAGATGCCATCTGTATTAAGATGGAGCCGTCTGGATGAAGATGGAGCCGTTGGGATGAAGATCTTTCAAGCGGAACTTCAGCTGTAAGTGGAGCGGGGACTTCAACTGTAAGTGGAGCTTCGGGGATTAGTGTTAGGATTTTTAAAACTTTTTTGGGGTGGGTTTTTATTTAGTTTAGGGTTTGGGCTTTTCGTAAAAGAGCTAAATGCCATGTTCAGGGCAATGCAAAAGAGCTAATGCCCTTTTAAGGGCAATTCCCATACAAATGACCTTTTCAGGGCAATGGGTAGCTTAGGTTTTTTAAGATAGTTTTTTTTTTTTTGGGGGTGGGGGTTTGTAATGTTAGTGGGTCTTTGTAATTTTTTTCAGGAAAAATAGCTGTTTAACTTAGGGCAATGCCCTACAAATGGCCCTTTTAAGGGCTATTGGTAGTTTATTACAGATTAGGTTTTTTATTTTGTGGTGTTTTTTTTTTTTTAAATGGGTATTAGAATAGAAATATTTTTTTTTTATTTTTGATCATTTGTTTGTTATTTTGTGTAATGTTTTTTTTTGTTTTGGGGTGGGTTTTTATTTTTAGATTAGGGTTTGGGCATTTCATAAAAGAGCTGAATGTCCTTTTAAGGGCAGGTAAAAGAGCTGAATGCCCTTTTAAGGGCCATGCCCATACAAATGCCCTTTTCAGGGCAATGGGTAGATTAGGTTTTACTTTATTTATTTATTTATTTTGAGTGTTTGGGGGTGGGGGTTTATATACTGTTAGGGGGTGTTTGTTTTTCTTTTGTAGGAAAAGAGCTTTTATCTTTAGGGCAATGCCCTACAAAATGCCCTTTTGAGGGCCCATAAAAAGACCCTTTTAAGGGCCCTTGGTAGTTTATTATAGATCAGTGTTTTTTATTTTGGGGTGGGTTTTTTATTTTTTTTAAAAGGGTATTAGAATAGGAATAATTTTTATTATTTTGTATAATTTTGTTTCTTATTTTTTGTAATGGTAGGTTTTTTTATTTTTTGTAATTTTAGTGTTTTTTTATTTTTTGTAATGGTATGTTTTTATTTTTGTAATGTTCGGTTTTAGTATAATACAGCTTAGGTTTTATTTCACAGGTAAGTTTGTATTTATTTTAACTAGGTAGTTATTAAATAGTTAATAACTATTTACTAACTAGTCTACCTAGTTAAAATAAATACAAAATTACCTGTGAAATAAAAATACAACCTAACGGCTAGATTACGAGTTTTGCGTTATGAGGGTGCGGTACAAGCTTGCACGTTATTGTCACCGCTCACTTACCTACAGCACTAGTATTACAGGTTTCCATAAACCCGGTGTTAAAAGACAAGAAGTGAGAATAGAGCAAACTTGTGCTCCATACCGCACTCCAATGCCAGCGCTGTTTAAGTCAGCGGTGAGCTGGTTGTACGTGCTCGTGCACGATTTCCCCATAGGCATCAATGGGGAGAGCCAGCTGAAAAAAAGTCTAACACCTGCAAAAAAGCAGCGTAAAGCTCCGTAACTCAGCCCCATTGATTCCTATGGGAAAAGAAAATTTATGTTTACACCTAACACCCTAACATGAACCCCGAGTCTAAACAACCCTAATATTACACTTATTAACCCCTAATCTGCCGCCCCCAACATCGCTGATACCTACATTATACTTATTAACCCATAATCTGCCACTCCGGACATCGCCCCCACTATAATAAACATATTAACCCCTAAACCGCCGCACTCCCGCATCTCAAACAATATTTAAATATTATTAACCCCTAATCTGCCACCCCTAACATCGTCGCCACCTACCTACATTTATTAACCCCTAATCTGCCGCCCCAACGTCGCCGCCACTATACTAAAGTTATTAACCCCTAAACCTAAGTCTAAGCCTAACCCTAACACCCACTAACTTAAATATAATTAAAATAAATCTAAAGAAAACCTACTATTAATAACTAAATAATTCCTATTTAAAACTAAATACTTACCTATAAAATAAACCCTGAGCTAGATACTATATAACTAATAGTTACATTGTACCTAGCTTAGGGTTTATTTTTATTTTACAGGAAAGTTTGTATTTATTTTAACTAGGTAGAATAGTTACTAAATAGTTATTAATTATTTACTAACTACCTAGCTAAAATAAATACAAATTTACCTGTAAAATAAAACCTAACCTGTCTTATACTAACACCTAACCTTACAGTAGAATTAAATAAATTACCTAAATTAAATACAATTAACAAAATTAAATACAAATACCTAAATTACAAAAAAACAAAACACTAAATTACACAAAATAAAAAACAAATTACAAGATATGTAAACTAATTACACCTAATCAAATTGCCCTATAAAAATATAAAAGCCCCCCAAAATAAAAAAATCCTAGCCTAAACTAAACTACCAATAGCAGGGGCGTATTATGGCCTAAGCCAACAAGGCATGGGACTAGGGTGGCAGATTGGAGAGGGCGGCACTTTCTGCAGGCTCTGTGGAGAGCAGCAGCATAGGGGGCTTGAATTAAGCAACCGTAGGGGAAAACAATGAGCCTGGGTTGCTGGGAGGCACTGCGGCACTCACTTTACTTGTGTGTCAGTGCCTTTATTAGTGCCAGGTGGGCTGCTGCAGATGTGGAAACAGATCAGCTTGCCACAACTCAATCAGGGGGTGACATTGCCGGATGCAACTGCACTGAGGACTGAAGGGTGGCCAGGAGCTGCAGGGGGTAGTATGGATGAGCAGCTGAATGAGCAGCCGAAAAAATATAATTGATATGTGCTATTTTTTGTTTGAGATTACGAACATAACCAGTGCAGTGTTGCACTCTTCAGGGGCGGGGCCTGTCTTACATTTGATTCTAGACTAGAGTCGGCTTGCTGTTTAAAGCTGGAGCAGCGCGTGATGGTGGGGAGACTGTGGCTGCAATCAGAGAAAAGTCTCTCAGGATCTGCAGCTTCTGTGAGGTGGGCTAATATATCGTATTTATGTTAGATGCACTGCTGTCAGTTTTTATTTATAACACTTTAGCTGCAGCATCCAGCCTGCAATATTTTAAAACAAATGAATGTACCCGGTACTGTCTAGCTCCCGGCAGCTTCCCCCTCTATCTAGCCCTCTCTCTGACTCTGGCCCATGTGCTAACACTAAACTCAGATTTTACCTAAGACACCTAAGACCTAAGACAGACAGTGAACACCACACAATCAGATTGCAGGCATGCTGACATATTTGCCTCCCCCGTACTAGTTAATGAACTTCTCAAACCGAACATGGTTGGAGACTGGGGGGTCACGTAAGAATTAACTCACAGGAATGTGAGGAGAGAGGAAGTGTCCATTTGATCTGCAGACCAGCAGTAAATCCCTATGCAGAGGCTAAGAAGTGCAGATAAACAGACACACAGCAAATGTTCTTGATTTGTGACACTGTACTAGTAGTAAGTACTGCTACATCAGGGGGAAAACATTATGAGACTGCTATTCGTTTCAGCAGGCTAATGTCATGTTATAAGTTTATTGCTCATGATCCATGTAAAGATATTTATAGGTCATCTGGAATATAATAGCATATTTAAAAATGTGTAAGTAGTGTATTTTAGAGAGCTATGATGCTTTACATAGTAATTTCTGCATCTCTGTTCTTATTGTTTCTGCTCCAAATTGAAGTTAGGCACAATCTCACCATTTCCCTATGCTTTTAAACATGGTTAAAATTATACATTCCCAAATACGTGCCAACAGTACACTATTAATATCCCTTTTGCACTTTTCCTTCTCTTAAGTACCAGTGTGAGTAAGATGATGTGGAACATTAGTGAATATTGCTGCACTCTGTATACATTTTATGTGAATCTGACACCCTGACAAAAAATGTATAGCTAAAAAATGCCTAAAACCTGGGGGGTAGGGGGGAGGGGGCAGCAGAATTCTGAGTGCCTAGGGCAGCACAAAACCTAAATACGCCACTGACCAATAGCCCTTAAAAGGGCCTTTTGCGGGGCATTGCCCCAAAGAAATCAGCTCTTTTACCTTTAAAAAAAATACAAACAACACCCCAACAGTAAAACCCACCACCCACACAACCAACCCCCCAAATAAAACCCTAACTAAAAAAACATAAGCTCCCCATTGCCCTGAAAAGGGCATTAGCTCTTTTGCTGCCCAAACCCTAATCTAAAACTAAAACCTACCCAATAAACCCTTAAATAAAAACAACTAATATTAACCCCCGAAGATCCACTTACAGTTTTGAAGACCGGACATCCATTGTCAACGAAGCCGGGAGAATTCCTCAACAAAGCCGGGTGAAGTCCTCAATGAAGCCGGGAGAAGTTTTCATCCAAGCCGGGAGAAGTGGTCCTCCAGATGGGCAGAAGTCTTCATCCAGACGGCATCTTCTATCTTCATCCATCCGGCACGGAGCGGGTCCATCTTCAAGACATCCGGCGTGGAGCATCCTCTTCTTCCAACGACTCCCAACGAATGAAGGTTCCAAGATGGCATCCCTTAGATTCCGATTGGCTGATCAAATCAGCCAATAGGTTTGAGCTTGCATTCTATTGGCTGATTGGAACAGCCAATAGAATTCGAGCTCAATCCTATTGGCTTATCCAATCAGCCAATAGGATTGAAGTTCAATCCTATTGGCTGATTGCATCAGCCAATAGGATTTTTTCAACCTTAATTCCGATTGGCTGATAGAATTCTATCAGCCAATCGGAATCTAAGGAACACCATCTTGGATGAAATCACTTAAAGGAACCTTCATTCGTCGGGAGTCATCAGAAGAAGAGGATGCTCCGCGCCAGATGTCTTGAAGATGGACCTGCTCCGAGCCGAATGGATGAAGATCGAAGATGCCGTCTTGATGTAGACTTCTGCCCGTCTGGAGGACCACTTCTCCCGGCTTGGATGAAGACTTCTCCTGGCTTCGTTGAGGACTTCTCCCGGCTTTGTTGAGGACTTCTCCTGGCTTCGTTGACAATGGATGTCCAGTCTTCAAAACTGTAAGTGGATCTTCGGGGGTTAGTGTTAGGTTTTTTTAAGGGTTTATTGGGTGGGTTTTAGTTTTAGATTAGGGTTTGAGCAGCAATAGAGCTAAATGCCCTTTTAAGGGCAATGGGGAGTTTATTTTTTTTTAGTTAGGGTTTTATTTGGGGGGTTGGATGTGTGGGTGGTGGGTTTTATTGTTGGGGGTTGTTTGTATTTTTTTTACAGGTAAAAAGCTGATTTCTTTGGGGCAATGCCCCGCAAAAGGCCCTTTTAAGGACTATTGGTAGTTTAGTTTAGGCTAGGGTTTTTTTTTTATTTTGAGGGGGGGCTTTTTCTATTTTGATAGGGCTATTAGATTAGGTGTAATTAGTTTAAATATCTTGTAATTTGTTTTTTATTTTGTGTAATTTAGTGTTTGTTTTTTTTGTAATTTAGGTTTTTGTATTTAATTTTGTTAATTGTATTTAATTTAGGTAATTTATTTAATTGTACTGTAAGGTTAGGTGTTAGTGTAAGACAGGTTAGGTTTTATTTTACAGGTAAATTTGTATTTATTTTAGCTAGGTAGTTAGTAAATAGTTAATAACTATTTAGTAACTATTCTACTTAGTTAAAATAAATACAAACTTGCCTGTAAAATAAAAATAAACCCTAAGCAAGATACAATATAACTATTAGTTATATTGTATCTATCTTACGGCTAGATTACTGAAGAATGAAGGTTCCTTTAAGTGACGTCATCCAAGATGGGTCCCTTCAATTCCGATTGGCTGATAGAATCCTATCAGCCAATCGAAATTAAGGTAGGAAAAATCCTATTGGCTGATGCAATCAGCCAATAGGATTGAAGTTCAATCCTATTGGCTGATCCAATCAGCCAATATGATTGAGCAGGCATTCTATTGGCTGATTGGAACCCCCAATAGAATGCGAGCTCAACCCTATTGGCTGATTGCATCAGCCAATAGGATTTTTCCTACCTTAATTCCGATTGGCTAATAGGATTCTATCAGCCAATCGGAATTGAAGGGACGCCATCTTGGATGACGTCACTTAAAGGAACCTTCATTCTTCAGTCGCCGTCGGATGGAAGTGGATGCTCCGCATCGGATGTCTTCAAGATAGACCCGCTCCGGATGGAAGAAGATGCCGCCTTTATTTAATGGCGACAATGTTGGGGAGCGGCGGAGTAGGGGTTAATAGATTTTTGTTGTGAGAGCGATGTTGGGGTGCAGGGGAATAGGGGTTAATAACTTAAGTATAGTGGTGGTGATATCGACAGAGGCAGATTAGGGGTTAATAGTTTTATTTTGGTGGCGGCTATATCTGGAGTGGCAGATTAGGGGTTAATAACATTATGTAGGTGTCGGCGATGTCGGGTGCAGCAGATTAGGGGTGTTTAGACGTGGGGTTTATGTTAGGGTGATTTATTAACCCCTAATCTGCCATCCCTCCATAACGCAAACTACCTAATAAATGTATTAACCCCTAATCCGCCATCCCCCCACATCACAAAGTATCTAATATATGTATTAACCCTTAATCCGCCATCCCCCTACATCGCAAAGTATCTAATTACACTGTTCACCCCTTATCCGTCAACCCCCGCAACGCAGTCTACCTATTATTTCTTTTATTTTTAATGGGCACTAAAGAGCTGATTGCCCTTACAAATGCCCTTTTAGGGGCAACGGGTAGCTTAGTTTTTTTTAGGGTAGGTCTTTTTTATTTTGGGAGGTTTTTTTTACGTAAAAGAGCTGATTGTAACTATCACTCATTTTGAAAATAAGTGCAGCTAGATTACGAGTTGTGCGTTAGGGTAAAAAAGCAGCGTTAACAGGTCCTAACGCTGCTTTTTTACGCCCGCTGATATTTTGAGTCTTGAAGGTTTAGGGTCACTGCACACTTTTCTGGCTTTACCGCAAAACGACTTACGTAAACTTTGTAAAGTCTTTTTACTATGGGACTTCCATAGCGCCGGTATTACGAGTATCTCCTGGGAGGCCAAAAAGTGAGCGGTACACCCTACCCCGTCAAGAGTCCTAACGCATTTAAAAGTCAGTGGTTAAGAGTTTTATGGTACAACGCCGTAACATAAAACTCATAACTAAAGTGCTAAAAAGTACACTAACATCCATAAACTACCTATTAACCCATAAACCGAGGCCCTCCCACATCGCAAACACTAAAATAAAAATTTTAACCCCTAATCTGCCGCTCCGGACACCGCCGCCACCTACATTATATTTATGAACCCCTAATCTGCTGCCCCCAACATCGCCGACACCTACATTAATTATACTTATTAACCCCTTATCTGCCACCCCAATGTTGCTGCCACCTACCTACACTTATTTTCCCCTAATCTGTCGCCCCCAATGTCGCCGCCACTATAAAAAACATATTAACCCCTAAACAGCTGCACTCCTGCCTCTCAAACACTAGTTAAATATTATTAACCCCTAATCTGCCATCCCTAACATCGCCACCACCTACATTATACTTATTAACCCCTAATCTGCCGCCCCAACGTCGCCGCCACTATTCTAAATTTATTAATCCCTAAACCTAAGTCTAACCCTAACCCTAACACCCCTAATTTAAATATAATTTAAATAAATCTAAATAAAATTCCAATCATTAACTAAATTATTCCTATTTAAAACTAAATACTTACCTGTAAAATAAACCCTAAGCTAGCTACAATATAACTAATAGTTACATTATATCTAGCTTAGGGTTTATTTTTATTTTACAGGCAAGTTTGTATTTATTTTAACTAGGTAGAATAGTTATTAAATAGTTATTAACTATTTAATAACTACCTAGCTAAAATAAATACAAAAGTACCTGTAAAATAAACCCTAATCTAAGTTACAATAACACCTAACATTACACTATAATTAATTAAATTAACTAAATTAAATACAATTACCTAAATTAAATTAAATTAGCTAAAATTAGCTAAAGTACAAAAAAAGCACTAAATTACAGAAAATAATAAACAAATTGCAAGATATTTCAACTAATTACACATAATCTAATAGCCAAAATAATATCAAAATAGAAAAAAGCCCCCCCAAAATAAAAAAAACCCTAGCCTAAACTAAACTGCCAGTAGCCCTTAAAAGGACCTTTTGCGGGGCATTGCCCCAAAGTAATCAGCTCTTTTACCTGTAAAAAAAAATACAAACAACCCCCCCAACAGTAAAACCCACCACCCACACAACCAACCCCCCCAAATAAAATACTATCTAAAAAAACCTAAGCTCCCCATTGCCCTGAAAAGGGCCTTTGGGATGGGCATTGCCCTTAAAAGGGCAGTTAGCTCTTTTGCAGCCCAAACCCTAATCTAAAAAATAAAACAAACCCAATACACCCTTAAAAAACCCTAACACTAATCCCCTGAAGATCGACTTACTGTTCTGAAGATCCGACATCCATCCTCAACGAAGCGGCAGAAGTCTTCATCCAACCGAGCTGAAGTCCTCAACGAAGCCGGGAGAAGTCTTCATCCAAGCCGGGTGAAGTTGTCCTCCAGACGGGCAGAAATCTTCATCCAGATGGCATCTTCTATCTTCATCCATCCGACGTGGAGCGGGTCCATCTTCAAGACATCCGCAGAGCATCCTCTTCATCTGACGGACTAACAACGAATGAAGGTACCTTTAAGAGACATCATCCAAGATGGCGTCCCTTAGATTCTGATTGGCTGATAGAATTCTATCAGCCAATTGGAATTAAGGTAGAAAAAATCCTATTGGCTGATGCAATCAGCCAATAGGATTGAAGTTCAATCCTATTGGCTGATCCAATCAGTCAATAGGATTGAGCTGACATTCTATTGGCTGATTGGAACAGCCAATAGAATGCGAGCTCAATCCTATTGGCATCAGCCAATAGGATTTTTTCTACCTTAATTCCAATTGGCTGATAGAATTCTATCAGCCAATCGGAATCTAAGGGACGCCATCTTGGATAACGTCACTTAAAGGTACCTTCATTCGTCGATAGTCCGTCGGATGAAGAAGATGCTCTGCGTCGGATGTCTTGAAGATGGACCCGCTCCGCATGGGATGGATGAAGAAGATAGAAGATGCCGTCTGGATGAAGACTTCTGCCCGCCTGGAAGACCACTTCGCCCAGCTTGGATGAAGACTTCTCCCGGCTTCGTTGATGACTTTGGCCCAGTTGGATAAAGACTTCTGCCGTTTCCTTGAGGATGGATGTCGGATCTTCAGAACAGTAAGTCGATCTTCAGTTGGTTAGTGTTAGGTTTTTTTAAGGGTGTATTGGGTGGGTTTTATTTTTTAGATTAGGGTTTGGGCCGCAAAAGAGCTAACTGCCCTTTTAAGGGAAATGCCCATCCAAATGCCCTTTTCAGGGCAATGGGGAGCTTAGTTTTTTTTATATAGTATTTTATTTGGGGGGGTGTTTGTATTTTTTTTTTTACAGGTAAAAGAGCTGATTACTTTGGGGCAATGCCCCGCAAAAGGCCCTTTTAAGGGCTGTTGGTGGTTTAGTTTAGGCTAGGGTTTTTTTTTATTTTGGGGGGGGCTTTTTTATTTTGATAGGGCTATTAGATTATGTGTAATTAGTTTAAATATTTTGTAATTTGTTTATTATTTTCTGTAGTTTAGTGTTGTTGTTTTTTTTTACTTTAGCTAATTTAATTTAGGTAATTGTATTTAATTTAGTTAATGTATTTAATTATAGTGTAGTGTTAGGTGTTATTGTAACTTAGGTTAGGTTTTATTTTACAGGTACTTTTGTATTTATTTTAGCTATTTAATAACTATTCTACCTAGTTAAAATAAATACAAACTTGCCTGTAAAATAAAAATAAACCCTAAGCTAGATATTATGTAACTATTAGTTATATTGTAGCTATCTTAGGGTTCATTTTACAGGTAAGTATTTAGTTTTAAATAGGAATAATTTAGTCAATTATAATAATTTTATTTAGATTTATGGTAATTATATTTAAGTTAGGGGGTGTTAGGTTTAGGGTTAGACTTAGGTTTAGGGGTTAATAAATCTAGTATAGTGCGGCGACGTTGGGGGAGGCAGATTAGGGGTTATTAAATGTTGGTAGGTGGCGGCGATGTTAGGGATGGCAGATTAGGGGTAAATAATATTTAACTAATGTTTGCGAGGCGGGAGTGTGGCGGTTTAGGGGTTAATATGTTTATTATAGTGGCGGCGACGTTGGGGTGGCAGATTATGGGTTAATAAGTGTAGGTAGGTGGCGGCGACATTGGGGGGGTAGATTAGGGATTAATAAATATAATGTAGGTGTCTGTGATGTTGGGGGCAGCAGATTAGGGGTTCATAAGTATAATGTAGGTGGCGGCGATGTCGGGGGCGGCAGATTAGGGGTTAATAAGTATAATGTAGGTGTCGGCGATGTCTGGGGTGGCAGATTAGGGGTTAATAAGTGTAAGATTAGGGGTGTTTAGACTCGGGGCTTATGTTAGGGTGTTAGGTGTAAACATACATTTTATTTCCCCATAGGAATCAATGGGGCTGCGTTACTGAGTTTTACGCTGCTTTATTGCAGGTGTTAGACTCTTTTTCAGCTTGCTCTCCCCGTTAATTCCTATGGGGAAATCGTGCACGAGCACATACGACCAGCTGACTTAAGCAGCGCTGGTATTGAAGTGAGATTTGGAGCAAAATTTTGCTCAACGCTCACTTCTTGTCTTTTAACGCCAGGTTTATAAAAACCTGTAATACCAGCACTGCATGTAAGTGAGCGGTGAGAGAAAACTGCTCGTTAGCACCGCATAGCCTCTAACGCAAAACTCGTAATCTAGTTGGTGGTTTGGAAATAGCAAAGTGCTACTTGTATTTATTGCCCTATAACTTGCAAAAAAAGCAAAGAACATGTAAAGATTGGGTATTTCTAAACTCAGGACAAAATTTAGAAACTGTTTAGCATGGGTGTTTTTTGGTGGTTGTAGATGTGTAACAGATTTTGGGGGTCAAAGTTAGAAAAAGTGTGTTTTTTCAATTTTTTTATCATATTTTATAAATTTTTTTATAGTAAATTATAAGATATGATGAAAATAATAGTATCTTTAGAAAGTCGATTTCTATATAATATGTGTGGATACAGTAAATGAGTAAGAGGAAAATTACAGCTAAACACAAACACTGCAGAAATGTAAGAATAGCCTTGGTCCCAAACGGTCAGAAATTGGAAAAGTGCTGTGGACCTTAAGGGGTTAATGTAATGTTATGATTTTTATTTTTATTTTAAGTTATGATTTTTTATTTAGTAATTTTTAATCAATGTATTAGTAAGAACGTCTTTTTTATTTTATGCAATTGGGGTTAATTAAGTGGTGTTAGGGGCTTAGTGATTAGATTATTACTTTGTGTTGTGGGGGGATGGCGGTTTAGGGGTTAATAGATTAATTAGGTAATTGTGTTGTGGGTGGTGGGTTTAAGGGTTAATAGCTTATTTAGGGAGATTGCCTTGTGGGGGTTGGCAGTTTAGGGGTTAATAGTGTTAATAGGTAGATTGCGTTGTGTGGGGGTTTGCAGATTAGGTTTTAAAAGTTTAAATAGGTAGATTGTGTTGTGGGGGTTGGCAAATAAGGGGTTAATAGTGTAATTCAATACTTTGCATTTTGGGTGGGTGGCGGATTAGGGGTTAATAACTTTCAGCTAGATTACGAGTTTGGCGTTATGAGTGAAAAAGTAGCGTGATGGCCCATAAAGCTGCTTTTACCCTAACGCTGCTATTACAAGTATTACAGGTATAGGTGTACCGCACACCTTTTAGGCCGTCACGCAACGTCAGTACCGCACTTTAAAAAAAGTCCTTTTTCAATGGGACTTCTATAGTGCTGGTATTATGAGTTTGCCTGGGAGGCCAAAAAGTGAGCGGTACACTCTATAACCACAAGATCCGTACCGCAATGTAAAGTCAGTAGTTATGAGTTTTACGTTACAGAGCTGTACCATATAACTCATAACTAAAGTGTTAAAAAGTACACTAACACCAATAAACTACCTATTAACCCATAAACCGAGGCCCTCCCCCATTACAAACACTAAAATAAAAATTATTAACCCCTAGTTTGCCACTCCGGACATTGCCGCCAGTAAAAAAAAAATGTAACCCCTATTCCGCTGCTCCCCGACATCGTCGCCACTATAATAAACCTATTAACCCCTAAACCGCCGCCCTCCCGCATTGCAAACACTATTTAAAGATTATTAACCCCTATTCTGCCGTCCGCCCACACCGCCACTATAATAAACCTATTAACCACTAAACCGCAAGCCCCACACAACAAAATATACTATAATAAATGATTAACCCTTAAACCTCTGATCTCCCACATCACTAACTCTACATAAATATATTAACCCCTAAACCTAACCCTAGCATAACCCTAAGTCTAACCCTAACACCCTTAACTTTAACATAATTAAAATAGAGATAAATAAAACCTACAATTATTAACTAAATAATTCCTATTTAAAACTAAATATTTACTTACCTGTAAAATAAAACCTAAGCTAGCTACTAATTACTAATAGTTATATTGTATCTATCTTAGGTTTTATTTTTATTTCACAGGTAAGTTTGTATTTATTTTAACTAGGTAGACTAGTTAGTAAATAGTTATCAACTATTTACTAACTACCTAGTTAAAATAAATACAAACTTGCCTGTAAAATAAAGCCTAACCTGCCTTACACTAAAAACTATAGCAATCAAAACTCATAATCTAGCTGTTTATTAAGTATTTTGTGATGTGGGGGTTGGCGCATTAGGGGTTAATACATTTTATTTAGTTATTGCAGTGGGGGTATGGCGGTTCACAGGTAGATATTGAGCATGCGATGTTTGTTAAAATTTCCAGGTAGTTACGGTGCTCAAATACTAAACGCAAAGCTTGCTGCGCCTGCCTATGTGTGGTAAGGTGAAAATGGAATAACATTTATCCATTTTCACCGCATAAGTCCTTGCACTGAATAAGTGATACCGACTTGCAACATTGGTTCTATGTTAGTTTATTGGAGTAAAAATAGCGGCAGATGGGTAAAATTTGCGTGCCTTATTGTATGCAGAGCCGTATATGTGATATATGTGATATATATGTGATATATCCACCAAGTATATGTGATATATCCACCAAAAAATAGCCGACGCTGGCTTTTGTGGGCCATGCCACATATGTGATCGAGCCCCTGATCTCTGGTTAATTTTCGGAGCGCTAATTGCTACCGCGATGTCGCAGTAGCTATAACCAGTCACTTTTAATGGCTGATTATTTATTGAGCACCCGTAAAAGGGCAAATTTGCCCATTTGCTGGTGCATGATAAATAAGCGCTCCACTTGTAATCTAGCCCTTAATCTTTAAAATATCTCTAAATTAGCCTTTGTAATTTTACTTGTATTCATGATTGCTTGTCTAAAGCCTTAAACAAATGTTAAAAAAAAGATATTGGAAATCAACTGTTCATCTCTTGTAGGCATCTTTACATCTAAAGGGAAGACAGAGTAGATAACACTATTATCAGAGAAACAGTATAATAATTTTTAAAACCAGAAAATGTTTGTTTTTAAATATAAAAGCATATATGTCTAATCCCAATAACAACGCACTTAATATAATGTATTCCTTCTTATTGTCTAGCCGTTTTTCTCTGTCTCCACTTCTGGAAACTGTACAAAGCATATCAACACCTTTGAAAATAAACAGGAACATCAGAAGTGTGTAGCACATTCCCAATTGTGAGTGTTACAAGGAAAAATATTTTTCTTAGATTCTTATTTCTTCTAGATATGTATGCACAGCCCTATTCTACCAACTTAACTCTCTTTTCATATGTACTCAAAATTTGAATGAAGTGGGATATGCAGCCTATGCTTTTATTCTATTTTTATTTCATTTTTTTAATGAATGAGTAAACATTGATTTTTGTTTATAGAGTGCTCACTGGAAATAGTTTATGAAATAGCAAAGTAGATAGATATTTCAGACACAGAAAACATTTTCATATTTATGAATTGTTTTAGTTAATATGTTATGCCATGTTTTTATATAATTTTTAGAGATGATTATTATATCACTAGGTGATAATCCTGTCCAGAGGGCAGTTCTAAGTTTAAAAAATACAAACCCCAAGCTAAAGTTACAAAAAATAAAAAAAGTAAAATTACAGAAAAAAATAAAAAAAGCTATCCAAAATAAAAAAATGTAAACATAAAGTAATACCCCTATAAAATCAAAAATCCCCCCAAAATAAAAACACCCTCTAATCTAATACTAAGCTACCAATAGCCCTTAAAAAGCTTTTGTAGGGCATTGCCCTAAGTTAAACAGCTCTTTTACTTACACAAATTACCAATTACCCCCTAACAGTAAAAACCCCCACCCAACCAACCCCCCCAAAATAAAAAAAAACTAACACTTAAAAAACCTAAACTACCCATTGCCCCTAAACGGGCATTTTTATGGGTGTTGCTCTTAAAAGGGCATTCAGCTCTTTTACTGCCCTTAAAAGGGTAATCAGCTCTTTTACAGCCCATTAAATCCCTAGTCTTAAAAATAAAAAAATAAAAAAAAAATCCTAAAACTAACCCCAAATAGGTACTCACTGTTCCTGAAGTCTGGCGTAGACGGTCTTCTTCCAGGCAGCTCTGTCATCTTCTATCTTCATCCAGTGAGAAGATGGCACAGAGCGGAGGTGCGGAGCGGTCTTCAACGATATGCAGATCCGGAGTGGCGGTCCTCAGCGGTGGTCTTCAGCAGCGCGATCTTAGGGGGCGTGGAGGCTCCTCTTTATCCAATGCCCGTCACACATGGAAAATTGAATGCAAGGTACTGCATTCAATTTGGGGTACCTTGCATTCCTATTGGCTGAAATTTTGAAATCAGCCAATAGGATTAGAGCTACTGAAATCCTATTGGCTGTTCAAATCAGCCAATGATTTCAGTAGCTTATCCTATTGGCTGATTTCAAAATTTCCGCTGAGGATCTTCACTGCTAAAGTCCACCAATGAGGACCGCCACTGAGGATCCATGCATTGGGGAAGACAGCTCCACACCTTCGCTCCATGTCACCTTCGCCCCGGATGAATATAGAAGATGATGGAGCCACCTGGAAGAAGACCTTCTCCACCGGACTTCAGGAACAGTGAGTACTTATTTGGGACTTTGGATTAGGCTTTTTTATTTTAATTTTTTGGGTGTTTTTTTTTAGATTAGGGTTTTTTTGCGCTTGAAAAAAGCTGGCTGCCCTTTTAAGGGCAGTAAAAGAGCTGAATGCCCTTTTAAGGGCAATGACCATACAAATGAGCCTTATGGGGCAATGGATAGTTTAGTTTTTAGGAATGTACAATAAATATCTACCTTGCATTCAATTTTCAGTGTGCGACGGATAATGATGCATGCAAAGGAGCTTTTACGTCGCTGAGGATCTTCACTGCTAAAGACCACCACTGAGGATCCATGCATCGGGGAAGCCAGCTCCACACCTTCGCTCCGTGCCGCCTTCGCTCTGGATGAAGATAGAAGATGATGGAGCCGCCTGGAAGAAGAACTTCTCCGCCGGACTTCAGGAACAGTGAGTACCTATTTGGGGCTTAGTTTTAGGCTTTTTTATTCTAATTTTTGTGGGGATTTTTTAGATTAGGGTTTTTAGGGCTTGAAAAAGAGCTGATTGCCCTTTTAAGGGCAGTAAAAGAGCTGAATACCCTTTTAAGGGCAATGCCCATACAAATACAAAGCAGCACAGAAAAAGTAACCCTTATAAGGGATCAAGCAGTTAGAAAGTGAGAGGGAAGGAACTCCTTAGATACCATTAGTTAATCCAATCATGGGGAAAGCATACATCTCTACCTTTAGGGGTAATGGGTAGTTTAGGTATATTTTGTATTAGGTTTTTTATTTTGGGGGTTTGGTGGGTGGGTTTTTTACTGTTAGTGGGGATTTAGCAATTTTTAAATTCAAAAGAGCTGTTTAACTTAGGGCAATGCCCTACAAAAGGCCCTTTTAAGGGCTATTGTTAGTTTAGATTAGGGGATGTTATTTTGTGGGGGCTTTTATATTTTCATTGGGATTAGGCATAATTTTTTTTATTTTTGATAATTTTGTTTATTTTTTTCTGTAATGTTAGACTTTTTATTTTTTGTAATTTAATGTTATGATTTTATTTATTTTAATTGTAATTTAGTAGTAATTGGGGTTAATTTAGGGGGTGTTATGTTAGGGGCTTAGTAATTAAATTAGTTATTTGGGTTGTTGGGGGGTTGGCAGTATGGTGGTTAATATATTAATTACTTTTATTGCAATGTGGGGGTTTTGTGGTTTAGGGGTTAATAGATTATGTAAGTTTATTGCGATGTTGGGGTTTGGCGATTTAGGGGTTAATATTTTAATTATGTTGTTTGCGGATTAGGGGTTAATTACTTTATTGTTTTGCGATGTGGGGGTTGGCGGTTTAGGTGATTGGTAATACTTCATGCGGGAGGTTAGTTTTCTTTTGTTATACTTCGTGCAGGTGATTACGTGTTTTTTTTTTAATTTCTTGCGGGCGGTAATGTGTTTTTTAGTTATTTTGTGCAGGTGCTTGCGTGTTTTTTTTTTAAGGCTTCGGGTTTGCCTGCGCTGCATACAGAAATCCAGCATCATTCTTTTGGCTGCACGCACAGCCAACTTTTGGCTGCCTAATGCAGCCAACATTCCTTTGAATTATAGTATAGACTAGGCGATAAGCCTGCCCAGAGGAGAGTCTATTTTAAAAAAAAAACTACAACCCCCAATGCTAAAATTACAAAAAATGTAAAATTACAGAAAAAAACCCCCAAAGCTATGCAAAATAAAAAATATAAACCTAAACTAATACCCCAATAAAAATAAAAAATCCCCCCAAAATAAAAACACATACTTATCTAATACCTGAATCACAGTGTAGCATCTGTCCAAGCAACGTCCAAATCTCTCCGTTGATGGCAGCGGAAGTGAACCCGCTAAGAGTGCAACCAAACAATCCTCCTGAGGGCATGGAGTACCGTAGCTGTAGCGGAACCAAGCCACACACAAGGATAACTGACAAGCAAGAAGTAGCAGGTACTCAGAGGATAACATAAAAAGGTGAAAGCTTATTATATAACAAAAATAGTAAAAAAACAACCAAAAAAGCTGGTAACACACAGATAAAGCCACTATAGGCAGGCAGACAGACAAAAAAAACACGGTGGTCTGTTGCGTTTTGCGCCCCCTAGTGGCGCTTACTTATAGACATGTTGATTGAATTAAGCATACACCATTTTAAAGGGGCTACTTGGATACGATAGGCTGTTACTGTGTAAAATGCACCTATAAAATAAAGCCAAATCAGAACAATCTGTAACTCCTATGGGGATGCTGAATGCAAAGAACAGAATAAAAAAGAAGAAATAACAAATCCTAATACAGCATTTTTAAAAATAAACACTAAGACCCACATAGTATAGATATTTGGCTCTAAAGCTGACAATTAGAAGAAAATAAAAAATACCTCTTATTTCAAAGAGCATAATCAATTGAGGTACAAAACACATAAAAAGTAGATGTTAATACTTAATAACAGTAAATATGATTAAACAAAAAGAAAAGGTTAGATGAAGACAGACAATATTAAATCATGTATCTATGAAATAATTAATATCACATTCACGGTTCATACCCAATGGGGACCTAGTCTTGAGCTTAAGCATCCAAAAAAGTTCTTTTTTTTCCAATATCTTAAACTTGTTTCCCCCTCTGATGGGAACCTTGGCTATGTCAATTATCTTAATGGTCATATCAGCAACATTAGTGAGATGATAACCACTAAAATGATTAGCCACTGCAAAATCTTTGTTGAAATTCTTAACATCTCTGGTATGTTCACCAAACCTCTTGCGAATGGCTCTGGAGGTTTGACCAGTATATTGGTACTTGCATAAATTACAAGTTAATAAATAAATTGCAAACGTAGTACTACAGTTGGCATAAAAATCAGTTTCAAAAGTTTGCCCTGTATGACTACTAGAGAAAATCTTACCCACAGATATGTGAGGACACATATGGCAACTGTGTTTACCACATCTGTAATTGCCCTTTTTGTTTAGCCAATTTGATTAGTTACTAATACTAAACTACCAATAGCCCTTAAAATTGCATTGCCCTAAGTTAAACAGCTCTTTTACCTAAACAAATTACCAATTACCCCCTAACAGTAAAAACCCCCATCCACCAAACCCCCCAAAATTTTAAAAAAATAACACAAAAAAAACCCTAAACGGGGGGGCGGAGCCTATAGCCGAAGCGGCATGACGCATTTCTGTGGAGCTCTTGACACTAATTATCTTTAAAAGCCTTAATTGCATGATTGCCGTTTAAAACAGAGCAACTTTAGGCTCTGCAACAGTCTGGGATAATTGGAAGTTCACATCCACATCGAAATTGCTGATCGCCTATGCTCTTCAGTTGTGCCACAAAGTGATCGCTACCTTTTACAAGGCCGACCGTCTGCGTGACCAGGGCTGCCGTAATATACCTCCCCTGGGAAACTGGGTTACAAGGCAGGAGTTTAACACTGCCTCAACAGACTCTTAAATCGGATGACACCAGGCGAGCTGTACACTAGACACACTTAAATTGCAGCTCTCTCACATTCACTTAGTAAGCAGACCAGATGGCGCCAAATATCACTATGACACTTGAAGCTGTGACCCGACTGCTGGATGAGCATTTTGCTAATATTCTCCATACATGGTCCACTGCATGGGAGGACTTACGAGCAGTTACAGTGAGAAGTCATATCAAGCATTATATGCCCATAAACGGAGGAGATAGTACACGTGAGCGCTTTTATGATCAAGTGGTGCCCTTATGCCAAGACCGAGTCCCGGCTGCGACCAGTGGCATATTTACACCCCAGCAAGCTATCCAAATCGAGCAAGGTGAGACAGAGGGAAGAGGAGATGGTCTTTCAAGTATGCCCGACAAGCAAGCCCTGGATTTATTGGCTGAGCACTCTGGGGTGTGGAGCGCCGAAGCTACGGAACAGACATTACAAGTACAGGATCAGATTGGACCGTGAACACTTTACCTGCTCAAAGGAACACTCAGTGGCACCGGAGTAACTTCACAAAGCATCAAAAGATTCCAGTCAAGACCACAACCGCTGGTAAGAAGGATCCCCGGTTTCCCATCACATGGATTGCGATATGGAGAGAAGTTGAGTTACTAGTACCACACCCTAGTAAAGATCACCAATCTGAGGGCTCTGCCGTTGCCCAAAGGAACCATCATTATCACTGTAACTCTCCCATTTCACATCATTTGACTCTGGTAAAGCTTGGAATTGGGTAAGCTGTGCATAATGGGACAGGTATGAATTTAGGCCCATAACTAGGCATCTCATAAGCCGTTGGACACTATGTGGGTTAATTTCCGGGACTGTTTATTCAAACTAACACAGCCATGTTTGATCTAAGTACAACTATTGTTATCATTGGTATTGCTGTTTTTTTTATTATATCTTTTTTCTCCTTTTCTCACTTATTACTAAACTCTAGCCAGCGAGTACTCCCACCACAGAAATAAATCTGAAAACTCTCCATAGCATTTATAAACCACTGTATCTGTGGGGACCATAAATATGTACACTCATATAAACCGCTAGAACATTATCGTTTCAAAACTGCTACTCTTGCTAGGTGGCGAAGTTAACTTTCTATGTACATTTCTGAGTAGACTGCAATTGATGGCCATCAAATTAATTCCATTCAGGGTTAAGATCCTAGTACCTATGACTTAAATCTGAATATGTGCTGATACTGTAGATGGATAGTGCCTTACTTTGATTGTTAGAATTGATAGGCCTTACAGTGTATCACAATGCTAATATATATATATATATATATATATATATATATATATATATTTATATATAACTTGGGCTACTATGCAGGTACAAAATGTATATATTGTCAATCTCACATTATATTAAGTCTATGCCATTTTAGCAGAGAATGTAACCATGTAACCAGTCCCCGTAGGGGAGCCCTACTGTGCATATTTAAGTACCTGATGGTTTGTAGACACGTTTTATATGCCCTATAGAGTACATTACTCCTCTGTTAGGAGTTACTTCTACATTATATAGCACCCAATATGATTAGGTTGTTTAGCAAAGTTAACAAGAGGGCTCCCTCCAACAAAGTACAGACTAGCGCTAATCAGATGTTATACTTGACTAAAGTAGTAGGCTCCCTGGTGTTGCTCTCTATATGTTATTATATTTATATCTGGTTATATTTATGTTATTATATTGACAGAAAATGAGGTTATTCAGATGAGATCCAAAAGTGGTCTCCTTAGTTGGTATTTACCTCCATTAACATGTTTATGTAGTTTTGAGGTCCAAAAGTGGCCTCATATATCAGTTCGGAGGTATATAGCATAGTTGGTATACAATTTACTTATTGCACCCTCTTCTTTTTGTTTACATTTCTCTGGAATACATAACATCAATGTACAATGCTATGTCTTATATTATTTGTATTCCAAAATTCATGCTGTGCTATTTCATTATATGTTCCATGTATGCCTGTTATACCTCAAAGAAAACTTAAAAAAAAAAAAAAAAACCCTAAACTTCCCATTGCCCCTAAAGGTGCATTTGTATGGGCATTGCCCTTAAAAGGGAATTCAGTTCTTTTACTGCCCTTAAAAGGGCAATATGCTTTTTTTCCAGCCCATTAAATACCTAATCTTAAAAAAAAAATAAAAATAAAAAAATCCTAACACTAAGCCCCAAATAGTTACTAACAGTGACCGGCGGAGAAGGTCTTCTTCCAGGCGGCTCCATCATCTTCTATCTTCATCTGGAGTGAAGGCGGCACAGAGTGGAGGTGTGGAGCTGTGGATCCTCAGCATTCAATCTTCAATGTGCGATGGACGATCGCATGAAGAGGAGCCTCCACACCGCTGAGGACCGCCGCCGCCAAGAAACGCCGCCGTTGAGGACCCCCGCTGAGCATCCAGGCATCGGGAAGACATCTCCGCACCTCCGCTACATGCAGACTTCATTCCAGATGAAGATAGAAGATGATGGAGCAGCCTGGAAGAAGACCTTCTCCGCTGAACGTCAGGAACAGTGAGTACCTTTTTGGGGCTTAGGTTTAGGCTTTTTTTATTTTTATTTTTTGGGTGTTTTTTTTTTTTAGCTTGAAAAAGAGCTGATTGCCCTTTTAAGGGCAGTAAAAGAGCTGAATGCCCTTTTAAGGGCAATGCCCATTCAAATGCCCCTTATGGAGCAATGGATAGTTTAGTTTTTTTTATTGTTAGTTTTTTTTTATTTTAGGGGGTTTGGTGGGTGGGGAGGTTTTACTGTTAGGGCTAGACTTAGTATTTTTAGAGGTAAAAGAGCTGTTTCACTTAGAGTAATGCCCTACAAAAGGCCCTTTTAAGGGCTATTGGTAGTTTAGATTAGAATTTGAGGGGGCTTTTTTATTTTAGTAGAGATTAGATATAATTTTTTTTTCATTTTTGATCATTTTGTTTAATATTTTTTTGTAATGTTAGACAATTTTTTGTAAATTAATGTTGGGCTTTTTTATTTTTATATTGATTAGGTATAATTTTTTTTTCATTTTTGATATTTTTGTTTATTTTTTTGTAATGTTAGACAATTTTTTGTAATTTAATGTTAGTTTTTTTTACTTTTAATGTAATTTAGTAGTAATTGGGGTTAATTTAGGGGATGTTATGTTAGGGGGATTAGTAATTAAATTAGTTATTTGCATTGTTGGGGGTTTGGCGGTTTAGAGGCTAATAGGTTAATTAGGTTGATTGCAATGTGGGTGTTTGGTGGTTTAGGGGTTAATAGGTTAATTAGGTTTAGTGTGATGTGGGGGGTTGGCAGTTTAAGAGTTAATACGTTAAATAGGTTTATTGCGATGTGGGGGTTTTGGGGTTTAGGGGTTAATAGGTTAATAAGGTTCATTGCGATGTGGGTGGTTGACGGTTAATGGGTTAATATTTTAATTATATTATATGGGGATTAGGGGTTAGGGGGCTTAGTAATTAAATTAGTTATTTGTATTGTTGGGGGTTTGGCAGTTTAGAGGCTAATAGGTTAATTAGATTTATTGTAATGTGGGGGGTTGGCGGTTTAAGAGTTAATACGTTAAATAGGTTTATTGTGATGTGGGGGTTTTGGGGTTTAGGGGTTGATAGGTTAATAAGGTTCATTGCGATGTGGGTGGTTGACGGTTAATGGGTTAATATTTTAATTATGTTATATGGGGATTAGGGGTTAGGGGGCTTAGTAATTAAATTAGTTATTTGCATTGTTGGGGGGTTGGCAGTTTAGAGGCTAATAGGTTAATTAGATTTATTGTAATGTGGGGGGTTGGCGGTTTAAGAGTTAATACGTTAAATAGATTTATTGCGATGTGGGTGGTTGACGGTTAAGGGGTTAATATTTGAATTATGTTATATGCAGATTAGGGTTTAATTACTTTATTGTTTTGCGATATGGGGGTTGACGGTTTAGGTGTTTGTTAATACTTCGTGTGGGAGTTTAATTTTTTTTTGTTATACTTTGTGCGGGCAGTTACGTGTTTTTATTTTTATTTCTTGCGTGTGGTTATGTGTTTTTTTGTTATTTTGTGTGGGCGGTTACATGTTTTTTTTTTAAGGCTTCAGGATTGCCTACGCTGCAAAACATTCTTGTGGCTGCTTTGCACAGCCAACATTCCTGTGAGGTTGCGTGCGCAACTGGCGATGGCGACGGACGAATTACAAACGCGGTTATAGTATAGATGATTGGAGCCTTAATGCTGTAAGTAATGATTCATAACAAACCTTTCAGATGTAACCTTTCTGACACTTTAAAAACATGCCAACATCCCAAAAATGTAATAAAAAAAGTGAAATGATAAACCTGCCCAATGTTCATGTAGTGCATGTAGAGGTCTCTTGATATAGTATTCATGAATTATTCAAGTATTTACTTATGCATATGTTACTCTGTCCTTGACCTGAAAAAGTTTGTCCACCTAGTTCAAAAGTCTGAGATTTCAGAAATCTAAAGTCTGCCAAATCTGTAAGAGTGAAAAATTTGCTTCTGTCTACATTTTACACAAAATCCCTGTGGTCATTACTAAATAATGTATAAAAGTCTTACAGCAAAAAAAAAAAAGACTAAAATGAAATAAGTTCACAGCAGCTAAACGATAAAATTGGAAAATTCTCAAATGGCTGATAAGCCTAACCAAGCAAAGATGAGCATATAAGCAAACAAACTGCTGGAGTGTGAAAGAGGAAAAGGGTAGTTAAACCAATGGCTGAACTTGTTCACTTCAGTTTATTCCACAGATGAATAAGCAAGTAAGGACAGGAAACATGATTCACAAAGGCTTATTTAGCTGCCGGCCTTCAGATTTTCCAAGGTTTTATGCACTGCTTTTAAGCAAGATTTTAATAATAAAGGGTCATTGCTTCCTTTTAGGATAAATCATCTGTCAATATTAAACTTGCAATAAAATTCTAAATGTAAGGCATATGCAGAATTTACAATCTTATTTTTAGCAAATAACAGAAATTTTTTTTGTAGCAAAGTGAAATGGGGTGTGTTAAGCGCTGGGAAAAAACACAAGAGCGACACAATAATACCATAGAATATAAAGTCAATGATGTACATAAAACATTCGCACAAAGGAGAATCCAATAAGCTAAACGAGAAATGTGAGTAGTAAAATGGAAAACGTGGATCAAAGGGTGTAATTTGGTCACTAAATGTACGCAACAATATTACAATGTATATAGTGTGGTAATACAACAGCAGTCCTGAAACAAACGAAAGTTCATTAAATTCCTATTGGATTTAGGATAAGTCCGCAAACACTGGCATGAGAGTACAGGACTGGAACACACAGCTAATTCACAAGGTGACCCCTTCTGTGAGAATACTTACAAGCTGCAACCTCAATAATATGAGGTAATGAGACGCTGTTAGGCTCTGCCTTGGATGAATTCACAGGCTAAAGGGTAAACGGTCACACCCCCTCTTTGTATTTCTCCCTGCTTCCCGATCTCACTGTTCAGCTCTAATATGTATTACCTCTGATGAAGAAGGAACATATTTGTATTAACCTTCGAAACGCGTCAGGTGTTTTATGTACTAGTGTACATTAGCAGGTTATATTGAAAAGACTCTTCACGTTTTTATTCCATACACATTGTGCATGTTTTACAATGAACTGGCTGGTCTGTATTCAGTGTATCGACTCGAGCTGATATTTGACATTTGCTGTCTACATGTGTTCACGTTACCTCATATCATTGAGGTCTTATATTGTAAGTGTTTCTAACCTTGCACTTGATATATCCTTATATTAAAACTGTATTACACTTTCTCTGTGCTTCTCCCTTTACTCCTTATATGCTCTGGAGCACTAAGCACAGTTCGAGAGAGGAAAGTTTTGACCAAACTCCATCGTCCATGGAGGGAGTGTATTAGAGCTGAACAGTGAGATTGGGAAGCAGGGAGAAAAATAAAGAGGGATGTGACTGTTTTCCCTTTAGCCTGTGAATTCAGCCAAGGCAGAGCCTAACAGCGTACTCTCATGCCAGTGTTTGCGGACTTATCCTAAATCCAATAGGAATTTAATGAACTTTCGTTTGTTTCAGGACTGCTGTTGTATTACCACACTATTTGCATTGTAATATTGTTGCGTACATTTAGTGACCAAATTACACCCTTTGATCCACGTTTTCCATTTTGCTACTCACATATCTCGTTTAGCTTATTGGATTCTCCTTTGTGCGAATGTTTTATGTATATTCTATGGTATTATTGTGTCGCTCTTGTGTTTTTTCCCAGCGCTTAACACACCCCATTTCACTTTGCTACAAAATATATATATATATATATATATATATATATATATATATATCTGTAAACATCTATACCTATATAGATATAAATATATATTTGTGCAAAAATCAATCAGATAAATATTTAAATATCTCTTTAAGAATAAATAGAACATATTCTGCTATGTGCAGAACACTGGATTATGAAATATGGAATATCATTTTCTTATGTTGCGCTTTCAAATAACCATGATCGTGCTTGCCCGACTTGTGGGTGTTTTTTCAACCTTTTTAGCTCCTTTAAAGTCTATAGTGAATGCAATTTTGTGCTTGCGACTTCTCAAAGTTTATTTGTCACCGTGACTTTGCAAACGCGAGAGGGCAAACTTTTTACTTTCAACTCATAATACTAGCTCAAATCGCAGAGCGCAACAAAAATATATTCTAGAGGTTTTAATGCTCGAACACGAAGTACCGCTTTACTCGTAATCTATCCCTCAATCAGCTAGATTACGAGTTTTGCATTATTAGCTGTGCGGTGCTAACGTGCAGTTTATTCTCACCGCTCACTTACCTGCAGCGCTGCTATTACAGGTTTTTACAAACCCGGCATTAGCAGACAAGAAGTGAGCGTAGAACAAAATTGTGCTCCACACTGCACTCCAATACCAGCGCTGCTTAAATCAGCGGTGAGCTGGTTGTACGTGCTCGTGCACGATTTCCCCATAGACATCAATGAGGAGAGCCGGCTGAGAAAAAGTCTAACACCTGCAATAAAGCAGCGTAAAACTCAGTAACGCAACCCCATTGATTCCTATGGGGAAACTAAAGTTATGTTTACACCTAACACCCTAACATGAACCCCAAGTCTAAACACCCCTAATCTTACACTTATTAACCCCTAATCTGCCGCCCCCGACATCGCCGACACCTACATTATACTTATGAACCCCTAATCTGCTTCCCCCAACATCGCCGACACCTACATTATATTTATTAACCCCTAATCTCCATCCCCCAATGTCGCCACAACCTACCTACATTTATTAACCCCTAATCTTCCGCCCCCAACGTCGCCGCCACTATTCTAAATTTATTAACCCCTAAACCTGTCTAACCCTAACACCCCCTAACTTCAATATAATTTAAATAAATCTAAATAAAATTACTAACATTAACATGCGGCTAGATTTAGAGTTCTGCGGCCAAAGGGGTGCATTAGCTAGGCATGCTTTTTTTCCCCCGCACCTTTTAAATACCGCTGGTATTTAGAGTTCACAGAAGGGATGCGTTAGGCTCCAAAAAAGGGAGCGTAGAGCATATTTTCCGCCACTGCAACTCTAAATACCAGCGTTGCTTACGGACGCGGCCAGCTTCAAAAACGTGCTCGTGCACGGTTCCCCCATAGAAAACAATGGGGCCGTGGGAGCTCGTTCAGCTCCTAACGCAGCCCCATTGTTTCCTATGGGGAAACACTTCCTAAGTCTGCACCTAACGCCCTAACATGTACCCCGAGTCTAAACACCCCTAACCTTATGCTTATTAACCCCTAATCTGCCGCCCCCGCTATCGCTGACCCCTGCATATTATTATTAACCCCTAATCTTCCGCTCAATACACCGCCGCAACCTACGTTATCCCTATGTACCCCTAATCTGCTGCCCCTAACACCGCCGACCCCTATGTTATATTTATTAACCCCTAATCTGCCACCCCCGCTATCGCTGACCCCTGCATATTATTATTAACCCCTAATCTGCCGCTCCGTACACCGCCGCAACCTACGTTATCCCTATGTACCCCTAATCTGCTGCCCCTAACATCGCCGACCTCTATATTATATTTATTAACCCCTAATCTGCCGCCCCCAACGTCGTCTCCACCTATCTACAATTATTAACCCCTAATCTGCCGACCGGACCTCACCGCTACTATAATAAATGTATTAACCCCTAAAGCTAAGTCTAACCCTAACACCCCCCTAAGTTAAATATAATTTAAATCTAACGAAATAAATTAATTCTTATTAAATAAATTATTCCTATTTAAAGCTAAATACTTACCTGTAAAATAAACCCTAATATAGCTACAATATAAATTATAATTATATTGTAGCTATTTTAGGATTAATATTTATTTTACAGGCAACTTTATAATTATTTTAACCAGGTACAATAGCTATTAAATAGTTAATAACTATTTAATAGTTACCTAGTTAAAATAATTACAAAATTACCTGTAAAATAAATCCTAACTTAAGTTACAATTAAACCTAACACTACACTATCAATAAATAAATTAAATAAAATACCTACAATTATCTACAATTAAACCTAACACTACACTATCAATAAATTAATTAAATACAATACCTACAAATAAATACAATGAAATAAACTAACTAAAGTACAAAAAATAAAAAAGAACTAAGTTACAAAAAATAAAAAAATATTTACAAACATTAGAAAAATATTACAACAATGTTAAACTAATTACACCTACTCTAAGTCCCCTAATAAAATAAGAAAGACCCCCAAAATAAAAAAAATGCCCTACCCTATTCTAAAATTAAAATAGAAAAGCTCTTTTACCTTACCAGCTCTTAAAAGGGCCCTTTGCGGGGCATGCCCCAAAGAATTCAGCTCTTTTGCCTGTAAAAAGAAAACATACAATACCCCCCCCAACATTAAAACCCACCACCCACATACCCCTAATATAACCCAAACCCCCCTTAAATAAACCTAACACTAAGCCCCTGAAGATCTTCCTACCTTATCTTCACCACGCCGGGTTCACCGATTGATCCAGAAGAGCCTCCGATGTCTTGATCCAAGCCCAAGCGGGGGCTGAAGATGTCCATGATCCGGCTGAAGTCTTCATCCAAGCAGGAGCTGAAGAGGTCCATGATCCGGCTGAAGTCTTCTATAAAGCGGCATCTTCAATCTTCTTTCTTCCAGATCCATGTTCATCCCACCGACGTGGAACATCCATCTTCACCGACGACTTCCCGACGAATGACGGTTCCTTTAAGGGACGTCATCCAAGATGGCGTCCCTCGAATTCCGATTGGCTGATAGGATTATATCAGCCAATCGGAATTAAGGTAAGAAAATTCTGATTGGCTGATGGAATCAGCCAATCAGAATCAAGTTCCTTAAAGGAACCGTCATTCGTCGGGAAGTCGTCGGTGAAGATGGATGTTCCGCGTCGGCGGGATGAACATGGATCCGGAAGAAAGAAGATTGAAGATGCCGCTTGATAGAAGACTTCAGCCCGATCATGGACCTCTTCAGCTCCCGCTTGGATGAAGACTTCTATCAAGCGGCATCTTCAATCTTCTTTCTTCCGGATCCATGTTCATCCCGCCGACGCGGAACATCCATCTTCACCGACGTCTTCCCGACGAATGACGGTTCCTTTAAGGGACGTCATCCAAGATGGCGTCCCTCGAATTCCGATTGGCTGATAGGATTCTATCAGCCAATCGGAATTAAGGTAAGAAAATTCTGATTGGCTGATGGAATCAGCCAATCAGAATCAAGTTCCTTAAAGGAACCGTCATTCGTCGGGAAGTCGTCAGTGAAGATGGATGTTCCGCGTCGGCGGGATGAACATGGATCCGGAAGAAAGAAGATTGAAGATACCGCTTGATAGAAGACTTCAGCCCGATCATGGACCTCTTCAGCTCCAGCTTGGATGAAGACTTCAGTCGGATCATGGACATCTTCAGCCCCCCGCTTGGGCTTGGATCAAGACATCGGAGGAGCTCTTCTGGATCGATCGGTGAACCTGGCATGGTGAAGACAAGGTAGGGAGATCTTCAGGGGCTTAGTGTTAGGTTTATTTAAGGGGGGTTTGGGTTAGATTAGGGGTATGTGGGTGGTGGGTTGTAATGTTGGGGGGGGTATTGTATGTTTTTTTTTACAGGCAAAAGAGCTGAATTCTTTGGGGCATGCCCCACGAAGGGCCCTTTTCAGGGCTGGTAAGGTAAAAGAGCTTTTCTATTTTAATTTTAGAATAGGGTAGAGCATTTTTTTATTTTATTAGGGGGCTTAGAGTAGGTGTAATTAGTTTAAAATTGTTGTAATATTTTTCTAATGTTTGTAAATATTTTTTTATTTTTTGTAACTGAGTTCTTTTTTATTTTTGTACTTTAGTTAGTTTATTTAATTGTATTTATTTGTAGGTATTGTATTTAATTAATTTATTGATAGTGTAGTGTTAGGTTTAATTGTAACTTAGGTTAGGATTTATTTTACAGGTAATTTTGTAATTATTTTAACTAGGTAGCTATTAAATAGTTATTAACTATTTAATAGCTATTGTACCTGGTTAAAATAAATACAAAGTTGCCTGTAAAATAAATATTAATCCTAAAATAGCTACAATATAATTATTATTTATATTGTAGCTACATTAGGGTTTATTTTACAGGTAAGTATTTAGCTTTAAATAGGAATAATTTATTTAATAAGAGTTAATTTATTTTGTTAGATAAAAATTATATTTAACTTAGGGGTGTGTTAGGGTTAGGGTTAGAATTAGCTTTAGGGGTTAAAAAATTTATTAGAGTAGCGGTGAGCTCCGGTCGGCAGATTAGGGGTTAATGCTTGAAGTTAGGTGTCGGCGATGTTAGGGAGGGCAGATTAGGGGTTAATACTATTTATTATAGGGTTATTGAAGCGGGAGTGAGGCAGATTAGGGGTTAATACATTTATTATAGTAGCCGTGCGGTCCGGTCGGCAGATTAGGGGTTAATAGGTGTAGGTAGGTGGCGGCGACGTTAGGGGCGGCAGATTAGGGGTTAATAAATATAATATAGGGGTCGGCAGAATTAGGGGCAGCAGATTAGGGGTACATAGGGATAACGTAGGTGGCGGCGGTGTACGGAGCGGCAGATTAGGGGTTAAAAATTTTTAATAGAGTGGCGGCGATGTGGGGGGCCTCGGTTTAGGGGTACATAGGTAGTTTATGGGTGTTAGTGTACTTTAGAGCACAGTAGTTAAGAGCTTTATAAATCGGCGTTAGCCCAGAAAGCTCTTAACTCCTGACTTTTTTCTGCGGCTGGAGTTTTGTCGTTAGATTTCTAACGCTCACTTCAGCCAAGACTCTAAATACCAGCGTTAGAAAGATCCCATTGAAAAGATAGGATACGCAAATGGCGTAGGGGGATCTGCGGTATGGAAAAGTTGCGGCTGCAAAGTGAGCGTTAGACCCTTTCCTGACTGACTCCAAATACCAGCGGGCGGTAAAAACCAGCGTTAGGAGCCTCTAACGCTGGTTTTGACGGCTACCGCCAAACTCTAAATCTAGGCCTAAATTATTCCTATTTAAAACTAAATACTTACATATAACCTATACCTATATGTTATTTTTATTTTACAGGCAATTTTGTATTTATTAATACACCCTTAAAAATCCTAACACTAACCCCCGAAGATTCACTTACCGGGAGAAGTCTTCATCCAAGCGGCAAGATGTCCTCAATGAAGCCGGCAGAAGTGGTCCTCCAGATGGGCAGAAGTGGTCCTCCAGACAGGCAGTGTAACCCGAATCTTCGGGGGTTAGTGTTAGGATTTTTTAAGGGTGTATTGGGTGGGTTTATTTTTTAGGTTAGGGCTTTGGGCAGCAATAGAGCTAAATGCCCTTTTAAGGGCAATGCCCATCCAAATGCCCTTTTCAGGGCAATGCGGAGCTTAGGTTTTTTTAGTTAGGCTTTTATTTGGGGGTTTGGTTGTGTGGCTGGTGGGTTTTACTGTTGGGGGGTTGTTTGTATTTCTTTTTACAGGTAAAAGAGCTGATTTTCTTGGGGGGCAATGATCCGCAAAAGGCCCTTTTAAGGGCTATTGATAGTTTAGTTTAGGCTAGGTTTTTTTTTTATTTTGAGTGGGATTTTTTATTTTGATAGGGCTATTAGATTAGGTGTAATTAGTTTAAAGATCTTGTAATTTGTTTTGTATTTTCTGCAATTTATTGTTTTTGCTTTTTAGATTTAGCTAATTTAATTTAATTTATTTAATTGTATTTAATGTAGGGAATTTATTTAATTGTAGTGTAGTGTTAGGTGTTATTGTAACATAGGCTAGGTTTTATTTTACAGGTCAGTTTGTATTTATTTTAGCTAGGTAGTTATTAAATAGTTAATAACTATTTAATATCTATTCTACCTAGTTAAAATAAATACAAATTGCCTGTAAAATAAAAATAAAACCTAATCTAGATACAATGTAACTATTAGTTATATTGTAGCTAGCTTAGGGTTTATTTTACAGATAAGTATTTAGTTTCAAATAGGAATAATTTAGTTAATGATAGGAATTTTATTTAGATTTATTTAAATTATATTTAAGTTAGGGGGTGTTAGGGCTAGGGTTAGACTTAGGTTTAAAGGGTTAATAAATTTAGAATAGTGGCGGCGACGTTGGGGACGGCAGATTAGGGGTTAATAAATGTAGGTGGCGGCAATGTTGGGGGCAGCAGATTAGGGGTTAATAAATATAATGTAGGTTGCGGCGATGTCCAGAGCGGAAGATTAGGGGTTAATAAGTATAATGTAGGTGGCAGCGATGTTGGGGGCAGCAGATTAGGGGTTAATAATATTTAACTAGTGTTTGCAAGGCGGGAGTGCGGCAGTTTAGGGTTAATATGTTTATTATAGTGGCGGCAATGTCCGGAGCGGCAGATTAGGGGTTAAAAAATGTATTATAGTGTTTGAGATGCGGGAGGGCCTCGGTTTAGGGGTCAATAGGTAGTTTATGGGTCTTAGTGTACTTTTTATCACTTTAGTTATGAGTTTTATGCTACAGCGTTGTAGTGTAAAACTCATAACTACTGACTTTAAAATGCGTTAGGAATCTTGTCGGTAGAGGCTGTACCGCTCACTTTTTGGCCTCCCAGGACAAACTCGTAATACCAGCGCTATGGAAGTCCCATAGAAAAAAGGGATTACGAACTTTAAGTAAGTTGGTTTGCGATAAGGCCAAAAAAGTGTGCGGTACACCTATACCTGCAAGACTTGTAATACCAGCGGGCGTTAAAAAAACGTGTTAGGACATGTTAACGCTGCTTTTTAAGCTTACCGCAAAACTTGTAATCTAGCCGAATGTATTTTCAGGGACAATTTAAAAATATATAAATGCATGCACTAAATACTACATTAGAATCGAATATATACAAACTTTTTTCTTTATGATTACAACTCAAAATGCAGTTTAATAAACTTAACATGGATTTTTAATTGAGACTCATACACACACATGAACATATAAAATATTTGCATACAAGTGCTATATGAACAGATTTGTATGTATCATATATTAAATGATAAAGACAGACAGGTTGATAAATATATAGACAAAATAGACAGACAGATAGATAGATAAATAGATAGATAGATTGACAGACAGATAGACAAGAAGAGATGTCAAAGGGACAGTCTAGTCAAAATTAAACTTTCATGATTCAGATAGGGCATGCAATTTTAAACAACTTTCCAATTGACTTTTATCATTAAACTTGCTTTGCTTTCTCGCCAGCCCAGAGACCTTTAGATAATCGGCCCCTATGTATACAGTTATGCAGTACAATAATCAGAAGACACTTACATAAACCATAAGGGTAGAGAGCCCTGTCCTTGTGTCACTGTAAGCTGTAAACCATCTTTAAGTAAAATGAGCAACAGGACAGCAGGACTCATGAGTTTACATTCTAAAGGAGGTATATGGGGAGGTTGAGGGAGAGGGAAGAATAAGTAGTGTTGACATTTAATCAACCCTGAACAAATATGTTTTTAAGGAACACTTTAAGTTTTCAAAACTAGCAGAAAGTTTGACTAAGTGAGGCAAGGAGTTCCATATAATAGTTGCAGTTCTAGAAAAGTCTTGCAGACAAGAGTATGGGGACGTAATGAGGGATGAGAAGAAGTTCTTGGAAAAAGTGGAGGCGGTGGGTTGGTGAGTACTTGCAGACAAGGGCAGAAATATAGGAGGGTGCTGTGTTAGTAAGGGCTTTGTACGTTAGGGTCAACATTTTTAATTTTATTCTTGAGACTAAGTGAAGCCAGTGGATATATTGGCAAAGAGGTACAGCAGATGTGATGCTTAAGAAAAAGGAGCATGGCACAGGCATTCATGATGGATTGTAGTGGGGACAGATGGTAGATTAGGAGACCAGAGAAGACATAATTGCAGTATTTAAGTTGGGAAATGATAAGGGAGTAGATAAGAATCTTAGTTGTGTCTTGAGTTAGGAAGTGGCAAATTTTAGAGATATTTTTAAGATGGAATCTGCAGGAGGTAGCTAAGGACTTAATGTCAGTAGCAAAAGAAAGTTCTGAGTCAAGTGTGACCCCTGAGGAGTGGAGGTGATGACAGAGCTATCCACATTAAGTGAGATTTGGGGAATGTGGACATTGGTAGAGGGAGGAAAAAGAAGAAGTCTTACAGAGATTCAGCTCTAAGTAATGAGAAGCCATCCAGGATTAGATATATATATATATTTTTTTTATTTACTTGAGTTTATACATTACAAGACAACTAAGAGATATACTGTACTGTCATATAAATCTTACAGATGAACCCTTAACACAAATTAAATTGTTATTATTGTACTACAACAAAAAAGAAAAATAGAAATACATAATACCCTATATTTATCATGTAGATACATTCTAACAGTACTAATAGCATTTAGATTCAACACTTTTACTCTAACAGTAATTTCCACCTGTAAGAATAAGACAAGAGATATACTACCATATATACAGCACACAGAGAAAGTCCAGCACTCACTTACAAGCTCTCAGCTAAGATTAAAAACAAAAATGGAAGAGTTAGGGGGGCGTGTCCTAACAGTGTTCTGGAAAGGACGCACATCCTGAGAGCTCTGGAAGATATTTGATAGTCTGCCGACTATCAAAGACCTTTAACAGCATCTATTCAAGATTTTCCAAGAATATCATTGCCTTTTATTGAGTGGCATTGTTACAGCTTCACTTTGCTGTTTTTATGACTCTAGAGCCACGGATTGGATGTATAAGGCCTAGAGCGGCAGCTCTATATTAGGTAACCCCCCCCCCCCCGGGAGACCGGGTTACTTTGCCATCACTGGACCGTCTCATTCCTGTAGAACAAGCAATAATTTACTTTTATACCAAGTGAAGCCTAACTTCTATCTAGTCAGAAAGCATGGCGATTGAACTAACATTACAGCGCTGGGACGCTATTTTCCTCAGAACGGAGGAACTCTTTCAATCCCTAATGGACAAGATGCTGCCGAATCATATACTAAAATGCATTGGAAATGGCACTACGGAACTCGCAGAGCAGGTCAAATTTATGAAGCCACAAAATACTACTGACAGTAAAATACCAACTAATCGGATACTGATGTATGACGAGATAGCGGCCCTGAAGCAGGGAAAGTTTCCTAGCGGCAAATTGCAAATGGCACACGATACTTTGGCGCCTCTTTCTGTTACTAAAGATTGCTGGATCCTATCACCTAATACTATGGGACACTTATCTACCAAAGAACCACTGGATATATTGAGAACTTTATTCCCTCATCACTGATTCAACCCCCACAGAAGGTGAGAACCGGCACATTTGTTCCACCGACCAATCTGCCTGACACATCAATCTTGTATAATACTTCCAATGTCTGCCCTTCGATCACTCAGCTTAAACCTATAGAAGATATCACCATAGCAACAATACAGCCTATTAGCCCCTCATCCACTATATGACATGTAAAGGATAAACCCAGACTTTAACAACATCAACCGCAGCAACCTAGTACCGGATTGCACACAGAACTCAGTATTAACAGTGTGACAACACCAATCCTGCAAACAAGAATGTGGCGCACCACTCGCATTCCAGCTGGGACTTTTGACACCCGTATACTGAACCTCCACACAGATAGGTTTGATCCCGCTATTTGGGGAGATTAATGTGACATGAACTAGCCTGCTGCATCTCCAGATGATGTGTATAATACAATGTATATTAAGGTGCAGCACCACCTACTAATATGACTGTACTTACGTTTAATGAATCAAGGTTGTATCTCTTAGTAAACCGTTTAAGCAACTGTTTAAGTTACCTACAAAGTGGGCTTTAATTTCACCATGCAGACATTCTCTAAAACTCCTAAGAACTACCATCAAATGTTTTCTGGCACATAGTCACTAATAATGCATGTATAGCAAATTCTGTTATTCTATCAGCACCCTAAACCGTATTTAACAGTTTTTTTGTGGGGGGCCCCTTTGGAGAGCACTTCATATAACAAATCTAAAATGGGGGTCCCTGGCACCACATTACAGTAGCTCATATGTGTGGGGCAGTTAACATGATGACGTCTTCCTGGTGGCCAGCGGCCGGGGCCACGAAGGAGACGATAATAGTAATAAAGAATAAAAAATAAAGTTTTAGGGAGCGTGTCTAAGTAGAGGCCATGGCTGGTCACAATTTCTGAGACTCCCTCTGAAATTGAAGTTCTTTCTTTGATATCTTTTGGCATCTGCAGGATCTTTATTACTCATCACTATGGGTAAATAGCTGGGGATCCGCTGAATAGAATAATATTGCATACTTGCTATCCATATGCCCTCTTCAAGCTGTTTTGGATCCCTAGGTGTTTTATAGCGGCCTTTCCTGGAGCACCGCATACTCCCCCCCCCGGCGCCTGGGTTATGCCGTAAACAAGCAGGTTCACACCAACTGCTATACTATTTCAAGCAAACAGGATTATGATGGAAATTAAAACCACTCTCCTTTCCCTCATACAAGAGCTGACTGATTCGTTAGATAAGCATTACCTTGAGCTATCTTGGCACATAACTGACAGCTTTAACGCACAAGGCCCCCGATATTAAAGATGGCGGCTCGTCATGCGATTCATCTGCTGAGTCCTCAGCGCACAGTCATACTTCTAAGCAGCGGGTATTATGGATATTACCCAAGTCGGACATGAGACCGTTGCATCAATTATGCTGTCTAAGCAGCAGGAGGACACTTGGGCACCCAATTCAGATGGGGGGCTGAGATACATCATTGGTCATCGTGTCTATTCCTCAACAGTTGTGGGGGAGCAATTTATATGCATCGGACTTGAGATCGGACATTATCTGGATATGTTTCTAAACATACACCTATCTGTTTTGACTGACTTGGAACAAGAGCCCCCAAGCAGATGCGGAATCGGATAAGATGTGGTGCTAACAGCACGAGTGAACCCCCTCTGGGGAGACTGTGTGTTAATAATATAGTTTAATACATTTTCTGCTTTTGCCCTAGTTATTTTGTTAATAATTATAGCTACCGTGTGTTTTCCTTTTAAGCTTGACAAGGTCTACTAGCTAAACTTATATGTCTGTCAGCCGAATTGGCTTTGTTGCTGGTGTTTAATATTGATGGAGTCTTTATTTTCACGAGTAACACTGATACATATACCTAATCCTAGATATAGTAAAGGTCATGGATTATTGTGCAGGTTTAAAAATATAGAATATGCTCCCACATGCAAATAGATTTTTTAAACTGTACTATTTCGCTAGAATTTGTATAATATATACGCACTGGACACATGCACAATACCCAATGCCAATAATCACTTCTTTTTTTGGTTGTAACAGAAGGATATATATATATATAACAACTTGGAATGATGTCACACTACACTACTAGGGTAGGTAGATACTGTTTATAGTCAAATGTTGTGCTCTTACTTTCTACTTAACTATCTTATCATGATATATTTAGGCGAGCTGACCGTCAGCGGCCGAAGTGGTCAGTCTCACTGAAGGCAGATAACTTATTTGGTAAGGTAGCGTTTTAATAAGGCAGAAATACTATGTCTAGGGGATGTCTTCCACAAACTATGGGAACAGATTTAACATTATACTTTAATTTCTTGATGCTAGGCCCCCTTTGTTATATCATTAGGATATGGGAGCTAATGAAAACCTACTATAGCTAACATTGATGAATGTTGTCCCTGTATGTTTGTATAGATGTTGCTTTATATATGCACCCATTTATCTTTACTAAATGCTACCAAGTTGTCTGATTAAGCTAATTTCAATGGGATGCATATGTGTCCTCTTATCATAATGTTTTCTTTATAACTCTACTACTAGGAAATTCTTAAATAGATCTCCTCTTGTAACGGCTCTTCCATATAGTAATTTAGAGACTCTAAACAAAGGAGTTTTGGCTGAACTGATCATTTTATAGACCAGAGGATTACCTTTCCTATCATATCTATGGCATAGGACAATTACCACATTGATATTTATATATATACTTATATGAAGTGAGCGCTGCACTAATTATTCATCTATATAGTTCTATTCCTTCTGTGCGATATGAACAGCTGTCAAATATCAGAAGTCTTTGCTCAAGAAAAGTTCTCAGTTTATGTACTGGGTTTATAATTTAGCAGCTATCAGTTTGCGATAACCCCTAATATTTTACATTTGTTTATCACAAAATATTCTATAATATATATTAGTTTACAACTTATAAAATATGTGTCATGGTCCAAAAGTGATCGTATATCATTATAGTTATTTCACCTCCAGAAATGTCAGATATATCACATGGGTTCAAGTGTAGCCCAGCCATTATTGGGGAGGTTTATAACTCTATTTATCATTTAAGTTTATATACATTGATATTATAAAAAGGAGGATTCAAATGTTCATATCAAGCACTAGCCTAGTCACTGACTTTAAGTTACTTTGTTAATGTCTTCCCATGTTTTTATATGACTAACATGTTTATATATATGAATGACAGTTGATACATGCTGTATTTTTTAAAAATCCTCAATAAAAGAAAAATTTAATAAAAAAAAAAAAAAAATGTATATGTTAAACTAGGGGCTACACTGTAAGAGCAACCTAACAAATCGCTTTAACATTTATGCACTACATAACTGGCATCTATTCATACTTATGTAATCCCTCAATAGAACATAATATTATAATATGATAGCTAAGGAATAATTGTTTGTATTCAGCTTGAAAGTCGGTGTCAGGATATCTCCTATTACCTTTTACATTTCACAACCTGCCTTCACATAATCCTCTTTTTGCACTTAATATATGTGCCAGAGATCAGAAGATCTAGTAGGGTTATTAATCTGATATAACGTTTATAATTAATTTCTTTTTACCGCCTTTTGATACATATGGGGACTTTAGTGAGATTAACAGTCCTGATGTGGGGGGTTAAGGTGTATAAACATGTTCTCAGTGTTAATTCTTTAGTTTTGTTTATTGCATTACCAAGTGTTGTATGTTCTTTTGAGCTAGCCCAGTGATGGCACATGCATCTTTATTATATAACAGCTTATGATATTTTTATTCCCATTTTTTCTTAGATGCAATTTTTCTTTTTATGTTTACTTTTCATGCTACTAAACTTAAACCCCTGGACTAAATACAAAACTTCAGCTGGTCCAAGAGTGACCTATTCCATTGAAATTGGGGGACTGAAAAACAGGACTTTATTATTTCTTGTGCTTTCCAGACCGGATATGAAGCGAATATTTGGTACACTGCAATAACCCTGTATTGTATACATTTATTTTTGTCCTCAATAAAAATAATAATAATAAAAAAAATGGAAGAGTTAGTTACCGCATCTGGCCAAATGGGATAAGCCCAGGTACCACATCAAGGTCACAGGCAGTTAACCCCAAACAGGTCTGGGTGCAAGGCCCATAGGGAAAATGACAAAATAAATTAATATAGCACACAGAGAAAGTCTAGCACTCACTTACAAGCTCTCAGCTAAGATTACAAGCAAAAATGGAAAGGTTAGTTACCGCATCTGGCCAAATGGGACAAGCCCAGGTACCACGTCAAGGTCTCTTCCAAAACCTGAGTCCCTAAACAGCCACACAATGCAAACTCTCAATCCAACAAACTGGGAACAAGTGAAGGGTGCACAGGCATATGTAATCACCCTAGACATATACAAAACACGGAAGGGGACTGCACTCTCAGACCGGACCGGGTACACATCCCATGACCCTGAAACATGCACATCCCTGGGTGCACAATAGCACTCTCAGGAAGCTGCACTGTCCCCAGAGTCACAGGCAGTTAACCCCAGACAGGTCTGAGTGCAAGGTCCATAGGTAAAATTACAAAATAAATTAATATAGCCACCATATACCATATATAAAGGTACAGTATATCTTATATATGTACTTTTAACATAACTTAACTAATTATTGTTATACTACAACTTTAAAGAAAAGTAGAAATACATATAACCATATATTTGTCACGTAAATTCGTTCTAGCCCTACTAATAACATGTGAATTTAACACTTTTACTCTAACAATGATATCCACCTGAAGGAATAAGACAAGAGAAACACACATATCCTACAACTCTGTCTTTGTCTTGTAACTTACATAGTTCATTGCATAACAGAGAAAACAGAAGAAAGAAGAAAAGAACAAGGAAGAAAAAAAAAAAAAAATACCAATGCATGTCTCTCTCCCCCCTTCCACATGTTGTTACATCAATTTAAGGTTTTAATTTACAGAGCCATTTATCAACATATTTTTTTTTAAAAAAAAATCTCTGAATTATTATCAACATTATGCTGTTCTACAATTATTAGATGAGTGATTGCTGTTTTAAACATTGGAAATGTTGGAGCAAATTTAACTTTCCAGTTTGTAAGAATAAGATTCTGTCCAGTCAAGATAATTGCATTGATTAAATTATATTGCTTATTTCTTTCTGGGGTGCACAAGAACAAAATCTCCTGAGTGTTAATATTAAGCTCTTGTTCCAGAATTTTAGCTAACCAATAGTTCACCGTATTCCAAAATTGCCTGATTTTTGGGCACCACCATAAGCAATGTAATATATCTGCTGCTGAACTTTTGCATCTTGCACATTTATATATATTCTCTGGGAACCATATATTTAACTGAAGAAGTGTTATGTAAACCCTATTTAATAGCCTACAGAGTGACTCTCTCCAGGAAACTATAAAAGATGCGCTTTTTGCCAGTCTCAAACTTTCCCTAATCTGTTCAATTATAATAGATGAAAAATCTTTCCTCCATCTTAGCAACAATCCATTCAAATGCAATTGGTCTGCATAGTTTAATAGAAGACTATAAAGAAAAGAGATGGAGTGTTTACCTTGGTTGTAGATATTGATGGCTGAATCAATATCTCCCAAGCTCCAATCAGAGTTGTTTCCTCCTGAGCTCTTTAAGTAATGTTTTAGTTGTAAATAAGCATACAAATTATGTTTGTGTAAAGAAAATTCTATACGGAGAGTTTCAAAGGATATTACTGCATCTAAAGATTTATCCTTAAATTGCCACACAATTTTAAGACCCTTAATCTGCCAGTCCTTAAAAGTTGTGATCGCAATCCCAGCTAGAAATTTTGGATTCCCTGTAATTGGCAAAAATTTAGATAAGTTATAGTTAACATGTAATTCTTTACAGTATTTCTGCCAAGCTAGTATGGGAAATAAAAATACCGTCATATTTGCTATATGTTTAGGAATCTCAACTTTAGAAAGTGTATGAGTGCCTTAAACGAAAAAGGTGCTATTATCGCATTTTTCAGTTGTAGATTGGTTACATATTCTTTTTCTGTTATCCAGTCTAAAATTAATTTAACTAGTGCAGACAAATTATAGAATCTTGGGTTGGGGAAAGCTTGGCCGTCTGTTTCGAAATGTAGGCTTAATTTCTGAAATACGAATATTCTTTTGTCTCCATATGCATTTTGCAGAAATCGAATTAAAAAGATTAATATCTCTTGCCCTAATGATAGCAGGCACATTTTGAAGAAGGTAGACTAGTTGTGGGAAAAATATAGTTTTAATCATGGCTATTCTAGCTGATAGCGATATAGGTATTGCCACCATCTAGTTTTCCAAATCTTTGTTATATTTATTGAACAAAGGCGTGAAATTTAAGTTATACCATCTGGTAGGGTGTCTATTTATCTTTATACCCAAATAATTAATTGTCTCAACTATTTTGAATGGATAAGTAAGCCCTAAATTATCATGTTTTATAATCCACAAGATTTCTGATTTATCAGGGTTAATTTTATACCCTGAGAAGGAACCAAATTGTTCTTCAAGAGCTAAAAACTGCTGTATAGAATTGTGTGTAATGCTTATAAATAATAATACATTGTCTGCAAAGAGAGTAAGAACAGATTTAACTTGCCCAATCGAGGGGCGATAACTATAACGAGATCTACTATCATTATTTTATAAATTGATAGAAAATAAAAACAACACACCCGACCCGCCATATATAACCAAATGGGAAACAGACTTACAACTCTCCCTTTCACTAAAAGACAAACAATACATACTATTAACAACAGCAAAAAAGCTCAATAGCAGTAAGCACACTGGAAACCAATATCAAACTTGTTTCTCACTGGTACCTTACTTCCCAATGGCTACACCAAATATATCCTGCAGCCTCTGATAGATGCTGGAGAAATTGTGGATAAAACGGCACTCTATTACACATATGGTGGGAGTGTAAGGCCATAAACCCATACTGGAACACTATACATAGAATAATAGAGCAATTATTAGACTGTTCTGTCCCCAAAACCCCACTGATATTCATACTAAATGGTAATGTTAAGTTGCCTTGTCACTTTTGTAGAACTCTATTTTGAATACTAATCAATATAGCCAACTAGCTCATTCCTAGATATTGGAAAAAACTGCAACCTCCAAATCCTAAGAATGGATTAATCAAGTAACTAACACTCTAAAATTAGAACAAATGGCATATACAGTAATTACAAAGGGAAAAAAGAATATTTTGCCCAGGTTGAGTTTTACTGGGATGAGAAAAAAGCTCACACAGTATGTACTTAAATTTTACAGTATACATTCAACTGCACTTTCATCTCCCCTTGTGAAACTTTCAACAGGTTACAAGTTTTGGGTTCCATCCGTCGCAAGCTTTTTTTCTCAGGTAGGAAGCAATAAGAAAAATGTATATTATAAATCAGCCTTATAATATAAAGATCCTATGTGACCTTAATGAATTTATGTAGGAGCAATTTGCAAAGTATTATCTATGTTGGGTACATTGGATTATATGGTAAATGCCCTGCTTATTGACTGTATAAAGCACTAACTTGATTTAAAAGACATGACTCTGCACTCAGATTTTGTACCAAAAGTGATTTTCTTTATTCACTGTATAACTGACTTTGTTATACTTTTCAACCACCTTTTGAAAACTTTAATAAAAATTAATAAACTTAAAAAAAAGAAGGGTGATAATGGACATCCCTCTCTAGTACCTCTCTCGAGTGTAATGTCCTTTGTAAGCTCAAAGTTAACTAAAATATTAGAGACTGGATTATTATATAGTGTCTTTACTAAATTTGCAAAGTTTCACTAAATCCAAATTGACTAAGAGTTGTAAACAAGTTGTCCCAATTTATTAGGTCAAAAGCCTTTTCAGCATCAACCGACAGTAATGCTAGGTCTAATTTGTGTGGATTTTTCTTGTCTTTCCTTTTATTCTAGAAATATTCCAATACCATCAAAACCCTGCAAATTATTTTGGCTATATTTCTGCCCATCATAAAACCTACTTGATTTTCATGGATTATTCTTCCAAGATGTTTTTTAAGTCTATCTGTTAAAATTGACATGAAGATTTTATAAGCACAATTAAGAAGTGATATCGGTCTATATGATGAAACATTTTCTGGGTCTTTATCTTTTTTGGGTATCAGTGTAATCATGGATGTCGTATAATATCTAGATGACATCTTGTTTTCTACATAATAGAGATTATAGAGTTTAGCTAGACTAGGTGTGTATAACAAACTCAAGGCAGGATTGGTTAAGCTGTCAAGGAAAGATAGGGGAAATGAATCACAACTGCAGACCTGCATGAGTAAGTCTATTACACCATTAAATGAGTACTGTCTCTGTAATTGAAAGTTTGAGTAAAACACTTCTAATCTTATGCTACAAGTTGTTATGTAGCTCCTAATATTAAATAGATTGCGTGACTCAGGTAGAAATAAGACTATAACAAACAGAAATACAAATGTTACAACACTGCTAACATTTGTATCAAACTTCAGAGCATTTAATCTGTCTTAGAATTCGTCCTACACACCCAAGGAAGTGCAATGCACCCGAGTGAGAGGAGAGAATACAAGGAGTGACTGATATCAGTTCAGAATTGGTATCGGACATACATGTACATGATATGGAGCAAAAAAGGGTAAGTACAAATGAACAACCCTTACCGTCGGTGTGTAGTCTGGTGTGAGAGCTGAGAAGAATAAAGGAGATGGTGGTCATGACATCACAGTACCACTACTGGAGAGATGAGCGTCTAAAAGAAACTGCAGCTTATAGAATCTATATATATAAGCTTATATAAAACACAACACCATAGCAAAAGTTAACTGTCTCCTCTGTTAGCCCACGAAATGGAATAGCCTCGTAATAACCTATGAGAGACACTAGCTTGTATGTAATTAAAATTACCAAGCATTGATGGGCTTGGTTACCAACTTAAAGGTATATGTATATGTAAAAGCAATTGAATATGAGTGAGCTAAAACAAATCTTGGTATTATATGTTCTTTTAAAATTTTATACATCTATGTTGGGAGTTGATAAGGGCCCAGTGTTTTATTTGATTGACTTATTTTGATCTGAGCTATTACTTCTTCTATTAAAATAGGCCGGTTTAACTCCTCTCTAGGTCTTGTTGTAGTATTTTGGGGACTATACATTTGTTCCAGAAGATTTGTTTATTTTGTAGGTTTACAGAATCATTAGCATATATCCCTATATAGTGTTCAAAGAAGATATTTCTGATTTCACCTGGATCAATGATATCCTTACCATCTTTTTTAAAAAAAATATATAGTTCTGTTGCTTTGTCTATTTTTTATTAGAACTGAGAAATATTTGGCTGACTTTCCATAGTTCCACTAAATTTTGATTTCTGTTTTAAGTCCTCTTGTATGGATCTTTGTTTAAGAAAAAGATTTCTTTCTTGTTTTTTCTTCAAATAATTATCCCAGAGATGTTTTAGAGTAGAGATATATTTGCTTTATACCTATTTCTTACTTGATTGGCTAATTGAATTTCCCTTTTTTCAACATTCTTTTTCCATTTACACAAATATGCCATTAACTCACCCCTAATATATGCTTTAAATGCTTCCCAGAAAACCTCCACTTTAGTTATATATTCCCTGTTATTATGAAGATATTCGTTCCACCTGGCTGTCAACCAGTTGATAAAGTGTATATTATTAACTAAATATGTGGGAAAAAAGAGCCTGGAAAAACCCGACCCATTCTGTATACCTTCTTTTATTTGGAGTGAGATAATTGCGTGATCCGAAATATAAATATCTTTTATATCTGCTTTAATGGCCTGTGTCGATAAGCTCTCTGATACAAGAAAGAGATCTATTCATCATAAAAAGTTCCAAATGACTGATTCACAGGAGAAGGCTCTGAAGTCAGGATTCTGCACACACCAGATATCATAAACATTTAAATCTGCTACAAAATGAGAAAAAATCCTACTTGCCCTACTTTCAGATTTTAGATTGGGACAATTAAATCTATCTAATCGTGGTTTAGGAGCTTTGTTAAAATCTCCTGCAAGGATTAATTTCTTACCGTTGTAATTAATTAGTTTTGTTTTCAATGTATACAAAAATGAGTTTATCAGATTTATTAGGGCAATACACATTACATAAAACTAGTTTTAAATCCTGTATCATTACTTCTAGGATTAAAAACCTTACCTGTGGATCCATTTCTTGTGTTAAAATATTGTGTTGCAGATTTTTATGGAATAAGATCACCACACCTCTTTTCCTCCCACAATGTGGGGAATAAATAATGTTTCCAACCCACTTAGATTTCAATTTAATTGCCTCAGTTAGTTTTAAATGAGTTTCTTGTAAAAAAAACAATTTGTGGATTAGACATGCCCAGATGTTTCAATATCAGTTTTATTTTAGTGGGAGAGGTTATTCCACCTACATTCCAAGATAAAATGTGTAACTTATCCATTATCCTATCCATTATCAATCCACCTATATTATTGGATTGGAACAGCCAATAGAATGCAAGCTCAATCCTATTGGCTGATTGGATCAGCCAATAGGATTGAACTTCAATCCTATTGGCTGATTGCATCAGCCAATAGGATTTTTTTCAACCTTAATTCCTATTGGCTGATAGAATTCTATCAGCCAATCGGAATCTAAGGGACGCCATCTTGGATGACATCACTTAAAGGTACCTTCATTCTGTTTTAGTTGTCAGAAGAAGAGGATGCTCCACGTTGGATGTCTTGAAGATGGAGCCGCTCCTCGCCGGATGGATGAAGATAGAAGATGCCGTCTGGATGAAAACTTCTGCCCATCTGGAGGACCACTTCTGTCTGGATTGGATAAAGACTTCTGCCCGTCTGGAGGACCACTTCGCCCTGCTTGGATGAAGACGTCTCCTGGTAAGTCGATCTTTAGGGGGTTAGTGTTAGGTTTTTTTAAGGGTGTATTGAGTGGGTTTATTTTTTAGATTAGGGGTTTGGTCTTGCAAAAGAGCTGCCTTTTAAGGGCAATGCCCATCCAAATGCCCTTTTCAGGGCAATGGGGAGCTTAGGTTTTTTTAGCTATTATTTTATTTGTGGGGTTGGTTGTATGGGTCGTGGGTTTTACTGTTGGGGGGTTGTTTGTATTTTTTTTTAAAGGTAAAAGAGCTGATTACTTTGGGGCGATGCCACGCAAAAGGCCTTTTTAAGGGCTATTGGTAGTTTAGTTTAGGCTAGGGTTTTTTTATTTTGGGGGGGCTTTTTATTTTAATAGGGCTATTAGATTAGGTGTAATTAGATTAAATGTATGTAATCTGTTATATTATATTCTGTAATTTAGTGTTTTGTTTTTTTTGTACTTTAGATAATTTAATTTAATTTAATTTAGGTAATTGTATTTAATTTAGTTAATTTATTTAACTATAGTGTAGTTTTAGGTGTTAGTGTTTTTTAGGTTAGGTTTTATCTTACAGGTAAATTTGTCTTTATTTTAACTAGGTAGTTATTAAATAATTAATAACTATTTAATAACTATTCTACCTAGTTAAAATAAATACAAACTTGCCTGTAAAATAAAAAATTAAAATCTTAAAATAGCTACAATGTAACTATTAGTTATATTGTAGCTAGTTTAGGGTTTATTTTACAGTTAAGTATTTAGTTTTAAACAGGAATAATTTAGTTAATGATAGGAATATTTATTTCGATTTATTTAAATTATATTTAAGTTAGGGGGTGTTAGGTTTAGGGTTAGACTTAGGTTTAGGGGTTAATAACTTTAATATAATGGCGGCAATGTTGGGGGAGGCAGATTAGAGGTTAATAAATGTAGGTAGGTGGCGGCGATGTTAGGGATGGCAGATTAGGGGTTAATAATATTTAACTAATGTTTGCGAGGCGGGAGAGCAGCGGTTTAGGGATTAATATGTTTATTATAGTGGCAGCGACATTGGGGGCGGCAGATTAGGGGTTAATAAATATAGGTAGGTGGAGGCGACATTGGAGGTGGCAGAGTAGGGATTACTAAATATAATGTAGGGTTCAGCAATGTTGGGGGCAGCAGATTAGGGGTTCATAAGTATAATATAGGTGGCGGCGGTGTCCAGAGCGGCAGATTAGGGGTTAATAATTATAATTTAGGTGTCGGCGATGTCAGGGGCAGCAGATTAGGGGTTAATAAGTGTAAGATTAGGGGTGCTTAGACTCGGGGTTCATGTTAGGGTGTTAGGTGTAGACATAAATTTTATTTCCCCATAGGAATCAATGGGGCTGCGTTAAGGAGTTTTACGCTGCTTTTTTGCAGGTGTTAGACTTTTTTTCAGCCGGCTCTCCCCGTTGATTCCTATGAGGAAATCGTGCACGAGCACGTTACACCAGCTCACCGCTGACTTAAGCAGCGCTGGTATTGGAGTGCGGGAATGAGCAAAATTTTGCTTAATGCTCACTTCTTGTCTTTTAACGACGGGTTTGTAAAAACTCATAATACCAGCGCTTCATGTAAGTGAGCATTGAGGGAAAACTGCTCGTTAGCACCGCATAGCCTCTAACGCAACACTCGTAATCTGGGCCATATATAGTGAACAAATATCAATACAAGGTTAGCAGCCCTCTTCAGGCCCCACTAGCCTGTACAAATCTGTGTTAGTGCAAAAAAAAATGTGACAAAAGTAAGACTCCCCAAAGGGTGACTCAGGCTATGCCCCTGCAATAAAGACAATTAGATTCTCATCTATTCCATGAATGAGAGAATCTCTCTCTTAATTTAAATAACAATAAAGCAATATGTTTTTTTCAGCTTTTAAAGAAAACCAGATTTCTTATTGTGTGAACATACTGACCAAACACAATAGCTATGCTTCAATTGAAAATATATCCAACCAGGCCTTTTAACCTCTTAAGGACATATGACGGAATTTTTCCGTTATAAAACAATTGAGCAAACTGAAAGCTGTGTCCTTAAAGGGTTAAAACTCCCCTTTAAATCATGTTAATATGCCATGAGAGAGAAAACAAGAAAAAACAGGGATACAGATACTTTGATGGTAAATACCGCCAAAAGCTTTGTCTTTTTCCTGCTCCCTTTAATAAAGACAACTAGGTTCACATCAATTACCTGAGAAATAGAATCCCTCTCTTAATTTACATAACAGTAAAGCTTTTTTAGAAGGCAAAGTTTCTTATTGTATGAACATACTGGCCAAACACAATAACTAGACTTCAATTGAGAGTATATCCAACCAAGCTTTTTTTTTTTTTTTTTTTTTTAAATTTCCCTTTAAACCCTTTTAATATACCATAAAAGGGAAGGAAAAAAAGGAGAAAAACAGAGCTAAAGATACAAATGTTATATACTTTGATGATAAATATCCCCACAAGTTATAGCTTTTCCTGCTACTATTTAGCATTTTAGCAAGGGTAGAAAGCACATTCAGCTACTTGTTCCATCCCTATCATTTCTGGATCTTACTTATTTGCAATAAAGAACATTTGCATACAATAAAAAATCAAGCACAGCCATAGGTTATTAGAGAAACGTATCTAGTTTGTAAGTTATTATCAAGCTAACTTTGGCTCTACTCTTATATTAGCATACTGGTGGTTTTCCTTAGCTTCAATAGCTTTCCAGTCACACACACTCTAGGAGTTTTTGCAGGCCTTAATGCCTCAAGACTGCATGCAAGGATCTTCCTCTATTTTTGGTTGTTATATCGATTTCCCTAGGAAGGTTAGGAGAGTACCTTAAGTTTAGGTTTAACAGGTTCTAAATATGTTGGTTGTTTTTGCGGGGCAATCCACTCATGCTATCAAGTACAGGCACTTTCAATCTGGATTTCCCAGTGACGCTATTTCTTCCACCACTGGAATGTACCTCCGCGTCCTGGGCCAAAAAGATCTTTTCAGTGCTTCCATCCGACACAGCGTTTGTTCCCCTTCTCTCTAGGATGCAAGAGTTTTTCTTCCATCACCTGCGTAGCTTTCTAGGGCTCTTATTGTAGCTCTTGCTGCAATAGTGGTTTCTCAGGTCAGCAACCATGGCTAACCGGCCTGTAGCCGTAATGAGAACTTCCACACGTCAACATCTTTCGGAGTAAGGTGTCTAAGGTATCCATCCCAGAGCGAAGCTACCCAGCCAAGGAGTTTGGTATGTCGACATAGAGCAGAACTTGTCAGTGCGTAGGATTACACAGGCCAGCTGTGTGAGTTATCTCCTTCTGCCGGAAGTCCCCCAGGATGAAATATTAGCTAGGCAGCTTGTGACAGAATTTAGATTTGGGTGTCATTAGTATAAAGATGATACTGAAACCCACATGATTTGTGCCTAGAGATAATTTGTAAACATAGAACAGAAGGGGAACTGAGTCTTGGGGTACCCTAACAGAGGGGAGTAGAGGAGAGTAGGAAGAATCAGAGAAGGATACACTGAAGGTACAGTTAGAAAGGTAGGAAGAGAGTCACAGTAGAGTTGTGTTCAAAATACCCAAGGATTGAAGATTCTGGAGCAGCAGTGAATGGCATAAATAATGTCAAAGGCTGCAGAGAGGTCTAAAAGGATTAGCATGGAGAAGTGACTTAAGACTTGGCAGTAAGCAGGTCATTTGTCAACTTGGTGATGGCAGTTTCAGTAGAGTACAGAGGCTAAAGTCAGAATGCTAAAGGTTGAGAAGATGGTTAGAAGAGAGAAAGTGTGATAGACATTTATAAATAATCCACTCAAAAAGTTTAGAAACCAGGGGAAGAAGAGTGATCGTCCGATAGTTGCAATGGGATGCTGGATCGAGTGATTTTTGTGTTTTGTTTTGTTTAGGAATAGGTGTTTAAAACATGTTTAAGGGATAATGGAAATTTACCAGATTTAAGGGAGAGATTAATTATGTTTGTGAGAATGGGTGTAAGTGTAGGGGAAAGGGAAGGTAGGATTTATGGGGGAATAGGATCAAGAAGGCAGGTAGTAAGATGGGAAGATGAGAGGAGAGCAGAAACCTCCTCCTCTGTAACATGAGTGAATGTGATGAGTTTAGAGGTAGACTGAGTTTAAAAATTTGCATTGATTTGTGAGGAGTGGATATTGTTGTGGTAGCAGATTATTTTATGCCAGATGGAGTCAATTTTAGTTTTTAAATGTATTGAAAAGTCATGTCCTGTGAGAGAAGTGGTAATGGGAGGAGAGGGAGGGCATAGGAGGGTATTAAAGGTGGAGAAAAGACACTTATGATTGCAGAACATACATGAAACAGAAGTAGGAGGAGGAGTAAAAACACAGCATGAATTTGTAATGCAAGAAATTGGTAGATAAGCAAGATTTCCTCCAGGTCCGTTCTGCAGTGCGGATGCATTTTTGCAAGTAGCGTTTCTGATGCCTGTTAAATATAAAAATATAATAAATATATTTTTAATGTTTTAGCAGATCTACAACAAAGAACAATATACACTAAGGGATAATTTAAATATATAGGATTAAATAATAATAGTCAATAATATAAATTAATGATTTGCAATTAGAAATGTGGTATTTTATGGTGGTAAACTTGCAGCCTTTAATTTTGAATTTAAAATGTATAATCACAAAATTGCAATCATAAATGAACATCATGGTGATCCTATTTTAGTAGGGTATATGTTTCATGGTTTAAAAATGTGCTTAATTGCTTTTTTAAGCTTTTTATTAAGCAAGGGCACAATCAAGTTTAATAACGTGAACTGAGCATTCAGAAAAAAATATGCCTTTAATGAAAACTATATAATGCGTATAGCTGTATTGATGTATACTATTTAGGGCCAGATTACGAATGGAGCGCAAAATTGCTCTTTTGCAAGCACAATATTTGTGCTTCGCTCGTAATACCAGGGCACGCAAATGTCCACTGATACTATAAGTAAAGCACAATGCAAACACAACCTCGCATTCGCATTGCATGGAAGTTTTGCCCTCACAAGAGTGTGCTTACATAGGCTCCAATGGGAGCCTCGTTCTGATGCCGTCATACACAGCACAGAACCTCGCGCAGAACCTAATTTAAAATATATATGTATATAAATATTTGCATATATACTTATGTGTTTTTATTACAATAAATATACCGAATATCACAAAGAAAAAAATGTGAAATAAATGTGATAACAAAAATCATAAAAGGAAAACCAAATAAAGTTCTGAATCAAGGATATGTCTGTGTCCTCTGGATGAGTTTTTCAGCTTGTTAGCATTCCTCAGTGAGATCCCATAAAAAAGGAAACAGAAAATTGCAACATAGTGTGAATCTGTAACTGCACTTTGAGGAAGTAGTTGTTTTGTAACAAATGACTACTCACATTTGTTGGAGCTTTCGACTAAGCTCAAGGATATGCGCACTCCCACTTTATACTGATGGGAAAACAGTACACTAGGCAAAACTTGGATACAAATTTATTTTAAAATATATAAAAGCGTCACATAAGCCTTGATAACACCACAATGTAAGGGTACAAAAGCAGATATGCTGTAGCAAATGCTTCAAATCGCCAGACTTGCAAAGAGGTAAATGGATCAGCAGGAGTGTGACCGCCGAAACCAAAACCTCTTTAGTAGCAAGACAATAGCACTAGGCCCCCAGGTGTCCAGGCTAGTGTATAGACGCGATAAAACTCAATATAGAACAGTTCAGTTCTGACGTACGTTTCGCTGGTATGCTTTGTCAAGGAATGTCACCCCACACCCGCTCACTTTAAGCCCTTATAACTGATTTGTGAAGTTATTTTTTAATAATCTAAAGATGCTACTTTTTATTTATTAAGGCCCACTACACTGTATTTTGAGGGCAATTGAGGGACATTTTTTAAATCAACCAGAGTTCTGAGGTTAATTTTCAGAACGCTAATTGCTACCGCAAGCTTGTGGTAGCATTAACAAGCCACTTGTAATGGCTGGTTATTTAACATGCACCCGTAAACGTGTGGATTTGCCCATTTACGGGCGCACATTAAATTAGCGCTCCACTTTTAATCTATCCCTTTTAATGGTTATAGGGTTGGTAACCTCACTGGTGAGCAGGGACAATCCACCACAAGTCTAACAAAAATGTGAAGATATTTACTATATGAACATGTGTAATTCATTTTGAAATGCCTTCTTTTAAATCACATAAGGAAAACATAACTAAATAATATATATATATATATATATATATATATATATATATATATATATATATATATAATACTCAGAAAAGACTTGCTAGAAATATAGCTTGGTGTAAAAATCAAAAAATACCCTACTTTTCGGGAATAATGATATAGAGAACAAACTTGTTTATTTTCTGTGATAAATGGTTAAGTCTCCATCTTTCTTATCTAAAAGCCTAATAATCTAAGGCAGAAAGAAACAAGACTTATAGATATGTAGTGATGATAAAATGTAATCTTGTGACAGTATTACAATTTTGTCTTCATTTTCCTTAGAAAGTGCTGGTATTATTTATACCTGATGATAAAACAAATTATATAGTAATAAAGTCCACTCCTTCCAACAACAAATATTCATGTAAGGACAAAATTAAAGGGACAGTCAACACCAGAATTTTTGTTGTTTAAAAAGATAGATAATCCCTTTATTACCCATTCCCCAGTTTTGCATAACAAACACAGTTATAATAATACACCTTTTACCTATGTAATTACCTTGTATCTAAGCCTCTGCAGACTGCCCCCTGACTTCAGTTCATTTGACAGACTTGCATTTTAGCCAATCAGTGCTCACTCCTTAGTGAGCTCAATGTTATCTATGTGAAACACATGAACTAATGCCCTCTAGTGGTGAAAAACTGTCAAAATGCTTTCAGATTAGAGGCGGCCTTCAAGGTCTAAGAAATTAGCATAAGAACCTCCTAGGTTTAGCTTTCAACTAAGAATACCAAGAGAACAAAGCAAAATTGGTGATAAAAGTAAATGGAAAGTTGTTTAAAATTGCATGCACTATTTGAATCATGAAAAAAAAAAATTTGGGACTTGACTGTTCCTTTAATTCTCTTTATTTTGAAATACTTGGAAAACAATGAGGCAATTATCAACCTTAAGATAATTACTAGTTTGATTTGCTCATCTAATTTTAAAAGTAGTATGTTGTGTTTACAACTTTTTCTGTAGAGAATTGAAGATATACAAGAACCACATTTTGGGGGATGGTTTGAAGATGAATAATTACAGATTTAAAAAGGATTGAAGAAACAACTTGTAAGAGCATAAACCATCTACAAGGTAGAAGTTATATTTTAGAGAGCAATCTCAAGTGGTGAGGAAGAGGAGTTCCTTAGAAAAGTCTCTTGGAAGAGGGATTCCCTAGAACAGGGATAATGAAGTGCCATTTTTAGCATGTAACATATTAAATGTTTCCAACTACTGCTACATTTTGGAAGTAAAAAGATGATAATTTCACCAGTGGGGTATTATTTATTGAGTCTATAGGAATCAAGAATGTATTTTTATGGCCCACTATGATTGCTACAAACAAAATGACAGCTAAATTACAAGTCTGTGTATTCGTCTTTTAACGCTGAAAACATGGTATTTTCAGCATTAAAACAGCAATGCAGCCATTAAGAGTCTTGTCGGTATATGTGTACCGCAAGCCTTTTAGCCTGTAATGCAACGTCTGTACCACACTCTTAAAAATTCTGTTTTTTAATGGGATTCCCATAGCGCTGGTATTATGAGTTTTGCGTTCTGGCTAAAAAAACGGTGTTATAGGCTAAATCGACAAGATCCATACAGCCATCTAAAAGCAGTAGTTATGAGTTTAACTGCTAAACTACAGGGAGTGCAGAATTATAAGGCAAATGAGTATTTTGACCACATCATCCTCTTTATGCATGTTGTCTTACTCCAAGCTGTATAGGCTCGAAAGCCTACTACCAATTAAGCATATTAGGTGATGTGCATCTCTGTAATGAGAAGGGGTGTGGTCTAATGACATCAACACCCTATATCAGGTGTGCATAATTATTAGGCAACTTCCTTTCCTTTGGCAAAATGGGTCAAAAGAAGGACTTGACAGGCTCAGAAAAGTCAAAAATAGTGAGATATCTTGCAGAGGGATACAGCACTCTTAAAATTGCAAAGCTTCTGAAGCGTGATCATCGAACAATCAAGCGTTTCATTCAAAATAGTCAACAGGGTCGCAAGAAGCGTGTGGAAAAACCAAGGCGCAATATAACTGCCCATGAACTGAGAAAAGTCAAGCGTGCAGCTGCCAAGATGCCACTTGCCACCAGTTTGGCCATATTTCAGAGCTGCAACATCACTGGAGTGCCCAAAAGCACAAGGTGTGCAATACTCAGAGACATGGCCAAGGTAAGAAAGGCTGAAAGACGACCACCACTGAACAAGACACACAAGCTGAAACGTCAAGACTGGGCCAAGAAATATCTCAAGACTGATTTTTCTAAGGTTTTATGGACTGACGAAATGAGAGTGAGTCTTGATGGGCCAGATGGATGGGCCCGTGGCTGGATTGGTAAAGGACAGAGAGCTCCAGTCCGACTCAGACACCAGCAAGGTGTAGGTGGAGTACTGGTTTGGGCTGGTATCATCAAAGATGAGCTTGTGGGGCCTTTTCGGGTTGAGGATGGAGTCAAGCTCAACTCCCAGTCCTACTGCCAGTTTCTGGAAGACACCTTCTTCAAGCAGTGGTACAGGAAGAAGTCTGCATCCTTCAAGTAAAACATGATTTTCATGCCGGACAATGCTCCATCACACGCGTCCAAGTACTCCACAGCGTGGCAGGCAAGAAAGGGTATAAAAGAAGAAAATCTAATGACATGGCCTCCTTGTTGACCTGATCTGAACCCCATTGAGAACCTGTGGTCCATCATCAAATGTGAGATTTACAAGGAGGGAAAACAGTACACCTCTCTGAACAGTGTCTGGGAGGCTGTGGTTGCTGCTGCACGCAATGTTGATGGTGAACAGATCAAAACACTAACAGAATCAATGGATGGCAGGCTTTTGAGTGTCCTTGCAAAGAAAGGTGGCTATATTGGTCACTGATTTGTTTTTGTTTTGTTTTTGAATGTCAGAAATGTATATTTGTGAATGTTGAGATGTTATATTGGTTTCACTGGTAAAAATAAATAATTGAAATGGGTATATATTTGTTTTTTGTTAAGTTGCCTAATAATTATGCACAGTAATAGTCACCTGCACACACAGATACCCCCCTAAAATAGCTATAACTAAAAACAAACTAAAAACTACTTCCAAAACTATTCAGCTTTGATATTAATGAGTTTTTTGGGTTCATTGAGAACATGGTTGTTGTTCAATAATAAAATTAATCCTCAAAAATACAACTTGCCTAATAATTCTGCACTCCCTGTAAACTGCTACAAAGTACACTAACACCCATAAACTACCTATTAACCCCTAAACCGAGGCCCTCCTGCATCGCAACACTTAATTAAATGTATTAACCCGTAATCTGCCACTCCCGACATCGCCGCCACTAAAAAAAATTATTAACTCCTATTCTGCCGCTCCCTGACATCATCACTATAATAAACTTATTAACCCCTAAACCGCCGCACTCCCGCATCGCAAACACTATTTAAAAATTATTAACCCCTAATCTGCCATCCGCCCACATCGCCCCCACTATACTAAAGTTATCAAGCCCTACACTGCCACCACTATAATAAACCTATTAACCCCTAAACCCGCAAGCCCCCCGCAACAAAATATACTAAAGTAAACTATTGTTAGATGTTGTTTTCAGAGGGGGGGCAGTGTCAGTCAGGGCTTGGCCTGGAACACACCATATCAGCTGGAAATGACTGTATTTGATGAGGATATCCACGAGAATAGATTTCACACCACGCAGCTATGATTCCAAAAGCTATTCTGTTTATTGCAAGTTGAAAGGCACGTCTTATAGCCAACAGTTACAGCATATAGGGTTAACAAGTGACGTATTCATAATTACATCATCTTACATAGTATTTCTGCAAGAACAAAGAAACTCATTTAAAATATAATTGGAAGAAAAGGAGTGTTAGGGAGTCATTTCTACAGAAATACCTAACTTCAGATAACAGTAAATCTGGGACTCATAGCCCAGCACAAATCAAGGCTGTTTGACATCTTGTAGAGATAACAATGCATCCAAGCACATTGTCAGGGTCATTCTCATGGCTATTCTAGCTATGCAAGTCTCCCTAACATCAGCATATTTCTCACTACATAATAAACCACTATGATAAAAGGTTATTGAGACAAAATGGATGCCAAAGACAAAATGGCAGCCAAGAACTAGATGGCGCTGGTCATGCTAACAATAATTCCTAACATAGCACCCTTTTATTCTAACAGAATAACATAAAAATCAGAAAAATGTATGAATATAAAGAACTTTAGAGGGAGATGGCTAAGTAGTTACATTGTGGAAAAGAGAATTGTGACTGTTAGCATCAGTACTGGTAAGCTTATTAATAAAACACACAGTAAGCTTATATATAAAAAAGAAAGCAAGAAAAAGAAAAAGAATAAATGCAAAACCCATTAAAATTTTCATACTAAGGGCTCCTAGTCAGGAATCCAGACCAAAGGTCCAATCTATACCATCAAAGAGACCTTTAGGCTGTTCAAGTATCTGTGATTGAATGTCATGCAAAGTATCAAGATCATGGTGTATTCTACCAGTGTTATTCCAAATAAAAACACAGCAAGAAGAACCTATGCGCTTACATACTCCTTCTTCTGCGGCTAGCAAATAATCTAATGCTATTCTATTCTGGAGAGTGGTCTGAGCTATTTGTTCTTGTCGCATAGTCAAAGACTCTATAGCATCTGCAGTAGAATTAAAGGCTACATCTACAAGTGTGGTAAACAAATTAAGCGTATAATATAATCGCATGACAGCTGCAGTGGGAAGCCAGGATGCAGTAGCTATCTCTGCATTACTAGTCTTAACTGTGAGTCTAGGAGCTCTACGTGTGCGCAGTTTATCACTAGGGAGTGTGTCGTGAATACTTAATGCTGGGAATATGTAACCCAAGTAACAGGGTGATAGATGGCTACATGGTATAATTTTAACTGCCCATCTTTCACAAAGCCAATAATAACCATAGGGTAACTTAATAACTGAAGGACAGGAAGGAAATCTTCTCCTCTTAGCTTCTGGAGAAGCACCTGTCTGCTTACCTATATTTTGATTGTTATGCCAAAACCAGTTACAAATTGTGTTATGTGGTTCAGTGTAACTAGCAGTAAAGTTGTGAATATACTCAAAAGAAAGATAATACCCATCCCATACATTTAACAGTGTAGCATTAACTGATGTAGTTGCATTGTAGATTAAAGCAACTGTAGTGGGCCTTTGACTTAGTGTACGGGGGTGGAACATAGTACCATTAAGATTATGGGAAACAATAACACCATGGTTTACATAATTAACTAAGTGAACCCTATCTTTTTCAAAACCTTTATCAGTGTTAACTATTGGTGTAAAATTCCACATAGTACCATCATTTATCATTTGTGTCAAGTTGTGTGCGGTGATAGGAAAACCAACAAAAGGATAACCCCCATCTCCCCCCATGAGGCACATAGCCACAAACCCAACAAGAGGCAGTCTGATTAGTCACTTTGTATACATTAGTTGCAGCTTTAACAAATGCATTGTCAGTTTCCCACGACGACACATGCAACTCTCTTGTGTCACGGGTGAGAGGGATGGATAAGGGATTAGTGACATTGTCAATTACACTTTTATTATCATTGTGCCGGGACGCACCAGGACTAGGGAATGGCTTGGGCTTGTGCAGGAGCGCACCAGGATTGAGGACCAGGACCAGGATGATAAGAGTTGCCATCAGGAATGCTCCTGGCAGGAGGTACCACACTACTCGATACTCAATGGAATCCTCGGGCCGCCAGGGTTGACGTCATCTGGTGCTTTCTTGATCCAACTCGCGTGGATCCATACTGGAGCCTCCTCTGTAAGGACAGCGGTTCTCGTCACGGCAATCACTGTAGTTGGAAGACCAAAGTGAGGATCCAACGACTTATTCTTGTGGAGCTGTTTCACCAGGACAGTATCTCCAGGCTTGAACGGATGTGTTGGGGTACCTGTGGGTTGAGGGAGAGTTGAAGAAACATCACCATAGATGCCATTCAGGGATTCATAGATGCAATTTCAAAACCATGAAAATGATTAATAAATTAGGTGCAGCTATTTGTGGTATTCCCACTCTCCCCTCCTCATCTGCCCACAGGCCGTCCTGGCCTTTGGTCAGACCTGCAGACATCCAAGTCTGTAAATCAGTTTCAGTTTCGCCAAATTGAAGGTGCGCAACATCCACATCAGATGCTAGTGCAGGAATTATTACCATATGTAACTGTTCATGTGTATTAGTGTTGAGGTCAGGGTGTGGTGGTCCCTGAAGTGCAGCTTCTTTAGCTATTGTGTCTGCAAAATCATTACCAAACCTAATGTCAGTGGAGTCAGTACTGTGACCTTTACATTTAACAATTGCTAGCTTATGTGGCAATTTAATTGCATCCAAGAGTTCCTGTACCAATGTAGAATGTGAGATGCTCTTACCATCAGCTGCAACAAAACCTCTGTTCTGCCAAATCACTCCAAAATCATGCACAACTCCAAACGCATACCTTGAGTCAGTGTAAATTGTCACATCTTTCATTGCAAGCGCTCTACATGCCTGAGCTAGGGCTACCAGTTCAGCTGCCTGAGCTGACACAAAAGGCAGGGAACCAGCAGTAATCACTGTGTTAGGTAACTGTACCACGGCAAAGCCTGTAAGATAAACACCATCAGCAGGTTTAGAACATGACCCATCAACAAAAACAACTTCTCCCTCCACTAGTGGGGTTGTTTGCAAGTCAAGATGTGGTGACGTCTCTGTGTGTACAGTGTCTATACAATTGTGGTCATCAGTGTGTTCTAAAGGACCATTAGAAATCAATGCATGTAAAAAAGTTGCGGGGCCCCCTGTAGGTGCAATGTATTTAATAGTGAGGTTTGCAGTAGATGTGAGAATTGTTTCATAGTCTGACCTCCTCTGTGCGGTCATATAATGTGTAGTGAGATTGTTTAACACTTGCAAGACTTGATGTGATGTATGCACTGTCAAAGAATGTGACAGTACCAATGTTTGTGCCACCTCCACCATCATAGCGCATGCTGCTGTAGCTCTTAAACATGCTGGCATACCCTGTACCACCGTTGGCAACAATTTTGAAAAAAAAGCTACCGCTCTGTACCCATTACCATGTTCCTGAGCAAGGACCCCTGCTGCTGTGCCTTCCCCTTCTGTGCAATACAGGTGAAATGGTAGGTTATAGTTCGGTAAACCTAAGGCTGGAGCAGAACAGAGAGCCTGCTTGCGGGTGCGGTAGGCCTCATCAAGAGCCTGTGTCCAGTTGATTTGTTCTGGTTCATTCTGACCTGTAACTGAGCGTAAAATACGATCATAATATGAACAGTCTGGTATCCATTGCCTACAATAAGTAACCATACCCAAAAAAGATAACATAGCAGTCTTTGTTTGTGGTCGAGGAAGAACCATGAGAGCCTTAACTCTTTCAGGGGATAACAGTCTCTTGCCTGCTGAAAGAATAAAACCCAGGTATGTTACTTGTGGAAGACAAAATTGCATTTTTCTCAAAGTCACTTTGTGTCCTGCATCACCTAAGTGCTGAAGCAAATGGAGAGAGTCAGTTTTACAAGTCTGTTCATCAACACTGCACAACAACAAATCATCCACATACTGTATCAATGTGGAACCTCCAGGAGGTGTCCAGGATTTTAGGGTCTTACGGACTACATCTGAGTACATGGTGGGGGAGTCAATAAAGCCCATCTGTAATCGATTCCACGTATACTGATCCCCTAAGTATGTGAAACCAAACAACGGTTGGTTGCAGAGATCAATGGCTGTAAACAAGTTGCAGTACTTGGGATGGCTGTTAAAATGGCATTAACATCTGGCACTATCGGGGCTAGTGGTTGCACTAAGGCATTTACTGCTCGCAAGTCTTGTGTAAATCTGTATTCTGTACCTCCAGGTTTAGGAACAGGATTGATAGGTGTATTGTATGGTGACAGTGTACGTCTAATAACTCCCTTGTATAATAGATCCTTAATTACAGGAGCTATTCCCTGTTCCTTTTCTTTTGACAAAGGGTGCTGTTTAATATATACAGGTTTAGCATCTGGTTTGAGAGTGGCTTTATATGGTGTGTAGGAAATGAAACCTGGATCATTAGACCGAGTGGCCCATAAACTCTGTTTTAAATCACCAAGTGCATCTGGCACGTCATTAGTGATGCGTGAAGCATGTGTGAATGCATCTGGCTCTAATTGTACAGGTATAATCTTAGGAGTTTTCACAATACCCCTACCATATTTCCATGTCCACAAATGTTCAGGTGTTTGCACATATACTGTATCTGGTGTGAGTACAACTGCGTGAACTGGTGCTTTCCACATTTCTTTATCAACATTGTCAGTAATCCAGGGTCTGTAAAAAGCTTGTGTCACAACTTTGTCAGGGTGTGAGGCATACTCAAACACATTCTCAAGAGTCTGTAAACTGTGTCTGTCAAGGTACAACTGTTTAGTAATGGCAGGTTCATGATCAACAGCATACAGTGGCTGAACCATGTCCCAGGGGGTGTTAACATGCAGTCCACCCTTAGAATCAATGTTAACAGACATTTGCATTTTAGCCATTAAATCCCTTCCCAGCAAATTAACAGGACTATTGGGTATTATGCGAAAAGCATAAATAAACCTGTTTGAAGGGCTTTCATTTGGATACACCTCTAAAGGGGGTGTTCTTGGACACATAATTGGGACTCCTGTAATGCCAACAGATTTTTCACATGTATTAGTTACTGGTCCATTGTATTCTCTAGCAGAAATGCTAGATTTGGTTGCTCCGGTATCTACCAAAAAGTCATGTGGGAAACCTTGCACAACTAAGGACATTAATGGTAAATCCTGCCAATGATAAGGCAATTGAGCCATATAACATGTGAGAAGTCCCTTCTGCTGGCAATCCTAGCGGGTATTATGCTGATTCTGGGAAGAAGACTGAGTCCAGGGAATATGGTATCTAGGAGCGTTGCTGCGATTTTGGGGGGAGTTATTATTCCCATCATACTGATCATTTCTATCCCTCTTAGGATGTGTGCAGTCTCGCTGCCAATGATCATAAGACCCACAATTCCAGCAAGATCTGTCTGAAGAGGTATTCACCCCTCCTCTCCTATTACCGTTCCACTGAGATCTGTCTCTCCCTCTAAAACCTCTATTCTGTCCTCTTCCTCTCCTGTTAGCTGAATCATTAAACATACTCTCTTGACCTTTCTCATTACACATACTAAAAACATCTGCTGCATCTTTCTCTCGCACAGCCTTTTCAAACTCCTCCACTTTCATTGCATGTATACCTGAAATTGTCTGTCTCACATATTGCACAGTTTGCAAATGCATATTATTCAACAGATGTTGCACATACAATTGCCCTAAATCTCATTGCGTTCCCAAACAACATTCTTGTCTCCAGCAATCACCAAACCTCTTCAAAAATTCAGACACCTGTTCACCTTTCTTTTGCTTACACGCACCAGCTTTTGTGATATCTTTACGATCACAATGCTGAACGTCTCAATCGCCACCCACATTTCACTTACAATTGTCGGTTCTCTCCACACATAATTAACACCAGTTGGAACATCATATTTAGTATCCAGAAACTTGTACACTTCAGTAAAATTCACATCTGCATATTTAGTAATCACATTTAACAAAAATCTATAATCAGGACCACCCAGACACATATCGTTTGTGACCCTCTTAAGATAGGTAATTGCTCCCATCGGATGCTTCACAGGGTCAGGGCATTTTAATGCCCAATCCATAAAACGCTCTGAGTCTGGGGGTCGGACCATAGTCTGGTCACCTATGGTTACGAATGGTGCATTAATGTCTGCATCCGTGTCTGAGTCTGAATTGTCTATATCCTGCATGTGTGATCTCGTATGTTTCCCTAGAGGGCTTGGATCTGAAACAGCTGTAATTTTCACAGCTTTTGTTTTAGGCTGTTTTGAAGCTCCCTGTAGCCCCCCTTCCATGCCCACAGCACTAATGAATATAGGAGCTGTCCTTTTTGTGCTGCTAGAAGCCTGAAATTCCAATTCCTCACCCCCCTCCTCCCTGGAAATTCCTGTCTGTACACTGCTCTCATCCTGAAAAAAAACTGTTAACCTCTTCTTAGCTACTAAGTTTGCAACAGCAGTGTCTTCCATCTGCTCTGTCTCCTGGCTCTGTGCTTTAGTAAACACAGCCAATGCAGGATACAGTCGAACCCAGAGGTGGTGAGGGGAGTGCCGGGGCTGTGGGGATAGCCAGGTATGGAGGAGGTAGGGTGTCACACTCAGTCCAAAAATATGACAGTTTCACCCAAACCTCTCCACATTCTATCATGTATTTTTTATCCCACAAGGGGTCGGCCTTAGGACTCTGATAAGCAGAATCCTTTAAACACATACCCCTGATCATAGTCACATGCGGTTCACACAGAGAACCTGTACGGGGGAACGGATTTGTCTCCTGAGGAGACAATGACTCCATCCACGCACACACGTTATTGAAGAAGGGCGTGATGTAATACTCCCCTGCTATTCTAGCTACAAAATCTTTAGGAGTTTCCCCTTTAAGTGGCTTAGGATTTGTAACACGCAAAGTATTTTTACCAGCACTAGATGGCACATGCTGCACAGATTTATACTTAATATTACATTTCTGAACATCAGCATTATTGTCACATTTTTTGCTATGAGCAGACCCCATTTCCAGACCTTTTCCACAAAATAATAGCAGCAAAATAACAGCAGCAATGATAAAATGCACATCCACTTAATATTTTCTAAGCACAGCTCAGCACAGAACACTTTTATAGCAATTAAAAGCAAGCAAAAGCAAAAAGCGACATCAAAATATCAAATCCAGTGATAGGTAACAAAAAACTTTACTATAGGAGTGTATAAGGACAACTTCAACACAAGTGGGACTCAAACCCACTTATCACAAAGCAATGCCAACTTGCCCGGGGATATAAGACCCTCACGTCAAGTGCATGCCAACTTTTATCTTGCGTGCTTCAATCAGACAGAACTACAATACCTGTCTTAAACTAACACAGGACTATTAACCTGTCTAGAGGGATTATCACAAGTGCCGACAAGACTCAAACCTTCGCACAAACCCTGCTTCTTTCTTTACTGCAGGAATCCCTTTTAACCCTTTATCATATATTACCAACACCTATTACAAGACTAAATTTAGGTTCAGATTCACAGAGGGAAAGTAGAGTAAAAAAAACACTCATCCACTTACCAACTGTGAATCCCACGAGCTGACACCAAAATTGTTAGATGTTGTTTTCAGAGGGGGGGCTGTGTCAGTCAGGGCTTGGCCTGGAACACACCATATCAGCTGGAAATGACTGTATTTGATGAGGATATCCACGAGAATAGATTTCACACCATGCAGCTATGATTCCAAACATTATTCTGTTGATTGCAAGTTGAAAGGCATGTTTTATAGCCAACAGTTACAGCATATAGGGTTAACAAGTGACGTATTCATAATTACATCATCTTACATAGTATTTCTGCAAGAAAAAAGAAAATCATTTAAAATATAATTGGAAGAAAAGGAGTGTTAGGGAGTCATTTCTACAGAAATACCTAACTTCAGATAACAGTAAATCTGGGCCTCATAGCCCAGCACAAATCAAGGCCGTTTGAAATCGTGTAGATATAACAATGCATCCAAGCACATTGTCAGGGTCATTCTCAGGGCTATTCTAGCTATGCAAGTCTCCCTAACATCAGCATATTTCTCACTACATAATAAACCACTAAAATAAAAGGTTATTGAGACAAAATGGATGCCAAAGACAAAATGGCAGCCAAAAACAAGATGGCGCTGGTCATGCTAACAATAATTCCTAACAACTATTAACTCCTAAACCGAAAGTCCCCACATCGCAATAAACTAAATTAAACTAATAACCCCTAAACCTAATGCCCCCTAACTTTAGATTCAAATTAAAATTTCCCTAGCTTAAATTAAGTTAAAACTTACCTGTCGGGGGCGGAGCATAGCCGCAGAGCTGAATGGCGGTGTAAGTCTTGAGCTCTTAGGCCCGGTGAGACAGATGGGCCATTAAACACAAATAGGAGCACCAATAATATAACAACTTGGCAACCGCACTGACAAGGGACCTTAACAGGACACAGTACAGGCATCAGAGAAGGAGCGCAAGAGCGAAGTACCGCTTACATAGTGATCAGCAACGGACCACGGGCGCCATTTCTGTGGCACAGCACAGAGACACAGAGTGAACAGTAGCACGCACAGGGCTTGATTCAGCTGTGACAACGCTAAGCCATCCTAAACTGCCCGCGGGGCTTGGACTCACATCCGATACCCGTAAGAAATATACACAATGCAGAGGATCATTCTGGAGACACGATACAACACAAAGGCAAGTTAACGTTATAAAGACTATTTTTATCACATCAGAGGAATTATCCAACTGCTTTATTATACATGCCATAGATTGTTAAGTGCTATTGAACATTATCCTGCCGCTAATGACCAATACTGCTTCAAAGCACATAAAGGACTGAATTAAGCTGCATATATCAATACAAGGAGAACACGTGGGGGAGACTGTACACTTAAGCAGTAGATTTCCAATATAACTCAGTACCACTTCACCTCATGTGGCTGCAGGGCAATAGTGAGCCGACTACAACCAACAACATAAAAAATCCATCTTGTGGGGACAGCGAACATATCTCCCCATTAAACATGCCACAAAAAAAAAGGCCAAAAACCAGAAAAAAATATGGCGACCAAAACTATGGGCCAGTATTTAAAGCCAATTGAACAGGCTGCACCTCGGCAAGAAACTGCAGAAGAGGTGCATCACACTACAGATACAACACAACAAAGTTCTGAACACTTGCCTACTGATTATGTCACTAAAGCAGATCTCAGCCTATTATCTTCGAAAGAAGACATTAAAGTAGCAATGCATGAAGTGAGGGCCCTATATAAAGACTTGCATAAAGACGTGACCACTATTAAAGGTCGTCTTGATGTAGTGGAGACTCAACACAGAGCACATTCAACTGAACTAAAACAAATCTCTTCTACAATGTTATCCCAAGAAGCGACAATAGAAAATCTAAATGAAAAAATTGAAGATTTGGAAAACCGAAGTCGTCGGAACAATTTGAGAGTCAGAGGAGTCCCAGAGTCAGTTCACCCGCCAGCAATAGCAGGATACCTGCAGGATTTATTTAGAACAATTAAAGGTACACCCTCAGCCCCAGAAATCCCCATTGAGAGAGTGCATAGGGCACTAAGGGCTAAGCCCCCCCCCTAAAGCCCCTCCAAGAGACATAGTAGTAAAACTGTTGCACTTTCCTGATAAGGAGGAAATTCTGAGAACCTCGAGGGCTAAGCAACCGATCCAGCATGCCGGAATTCACATACAAATATTTAGTGACCTTAGCCCCACCACGCTACAAAAGCGAAGATCACTCTCCTTTATCACCTCAGTATTACAGACTCACAGGATCCCCTATAGGTGGGGATTCCCTGTATCTATCATTGCCACAAAAGACAATAAAAATGCAGTCTACAGAACAGAAGAAGACCTTCAGCAATTTTGTCTCCAGCTGTCTATTGAGGTTCCTCATCCTCCTGGAACCTCAGATGAGACACCACAACGTGCACAATTGTCAAGGAGAGATGAACCTAATAATCAACCTCAAGTTATTAGTAGTCACAGAGAAGCTGATGATTAATAAAGAAAAAAGACTCTTTATTTTCCAAAGGACTTTTTGGACTGAATAGCATGGAAGTTTTGCCATACTAGGGGCACGCAAGTATTTTCCTTCATGTTTTTGTCATTTCTGATGCCATAAGTGTCTTAATTACTGCCATATTAGGTGGCCAAACGCCTGAGGTCATTGCAGCATTAGCTAAATAGATATAGTAAGGCATGTAAGAATTTTCTCTGAAACTAAATTGACATTATTCAATAATGTGTACAGTTAGTAAATAGCTTTAACAAGTTTTGTAAGAACTTCTTTAAAAATGCGTAGAGACCAATTATTAATAATAATAATAATGTGTTCAGTTCGCATTCATAAATGTTACAGTATATGATGAGTAGCCTAGTTCGTGTTTGACTGTTTAAAGTTTTGAAATTTTAATGGTTATGTGTTCTGAAATACAAAAAATTCTAAACCCCACAAGTAAATATACCCTCAATGTGGCGTTGTCTATTCTAGTAGCCAACCATTGGTATAGAAACAAATTAAAACACACATAACAAATCTATCCAACAACTGTACAAATGATTTCTTAATGTGCTTGTAAATGTGATTTCTCCACAGCAACATATTTTCTCCTTCCACTATATCATCAAAAATCGCAAGGCACGATTACCATCTAATCAGTAGAGAGTACCTCCTTTTAGCTTTGCTTGACCCCTTACCCTACTATACTCAGGATATTTGCTACATTCACCAAAGCCAAGTGTGCTTACACTTTCACCTAAGTCCCCAACTATCTGCTCCCGCAATTACCTAGACAAAACCCGAGGCCCATCTGTACCACCGGGACACATCCCCATTAGTGTACTAAACTTAACAAGTACATGTAAGCAGAGAGACTTCCTTTCTATCTTCTGAATCTCTTTGCAATTCTCCTACCTATCTGATTTCTCTCTCTTCCCTTTTCTTCACTACTATTCCCTCTCTCCTTTTCCTTTCTCTCCTCTATTAAATAACCTTTTTCTTCCTAGTTTCCCCCCTTCCCCCCCACTTATTCTCTCCTCCTCCACCCCTCCCCTTTTTTTTTCTCTTTTTTTTTTTTTTTCTTTACCAAAGACAAGATGAGTAATACACATCCTCGCAGCCTAGACCATAGCATTACACTACTGACAGTTAATGTACATGGTCTTAATAGCCCGAACAAAAGATCTATCACACTAAGAGAAATAAATAAAATGCACAGTTCTATAGTTTACCTACAGGAGACGCATTTTCAAAGAGGAAAAGAACCAAGTTGGTCAGTAGCTAGCTACCCCACCACCTATTTTGCCTCAGGCCCCTACAAAAAGAACGGGGTGGGTATCCTGATGCATAACAATGTAGCCTTTCAATTGACAACACAACACAAAGACCCAGACGGTAGATACATACTACTCACGGGCCTCTTATTTGGGAGACCAGTTACAATGCTTAACATCTATTCCCCCAACACCCAACAACACAAATTTTTTAAAAAAATAGCGAGACTGCTACTCGATCATGCAAAGGGCCCAATCTTGATGGGAGGTGACTTTAATGTCCCAATGTGCCCTTCCTTAGACACTTCTAACTCAGGGTCTAGTGTCTCCAAAAATATATTGAAAGCTATAAAAAACACTCTTGCAGAGCTAAACTTACATGATGTCTGGAGAACATTACACCCCACAAGTAAAGACTATACTTACCTATTTAACGTACACAACAAATATTCCCGAATAGACTATTGGTATATAGACTCAATAGGCCTTCAAACAGTTAACTCCTGTGAGATCGGTACGATCTCATGGACAGATCACGCCCCTGTTGTGTGTAAAGTGGCTTGGCCTGAGGCACCCTTAACAGAGATGATTTGGAAACTAGATGACTATATCTTGCATGATCCAACGACAGTATCATCCATTAATGCCACATTATCTGAATACTTCTCTCTCAATAATTACACAGACACTTCCCTTCCCATAACCTGGGAGGCTCACAAATGTGTTGTTCGTGGGGAACTAATAAAAATCAAAGCCAAAATAATGAAGGAAAAGAGGGCCAAATATGAGCAAACCCACAAACTAATTAACGACCTGGAGGGCCTACACAAAAAAAACCCCACTAATCACAAAATCTCACAGGACTTGCAACAGGCTAAACGAGACCTAAAAAACATACTGGACACTGACGCGCAAAAACAAGCTTTTAATTTAAGACAAAAATACTACGACCAAGGGAATAAACCGGGCAGGTTACTAGCAAGGGCTACCAAACGCAAAAGACTTAAAACCTTCATACATTCCCTCATAGACTCTGACGGAGTGGAGACTAAGGATAGCGGGGGTATAGCTCAAACATTGCATCAATACTATCAGAAATTATACAACTTGGACGCCCCCACATCATTGCCACATACTCAAGAACAAACACACATGAAAGAAGCGCTCACTACAGATTATTTAGAAAACCTCAAATTGACACAACTATCAGACGAAAGCTCGAAGTTCTTAGATTCCCTGGTCACGCTCGAGGAAATTACTAAAGCGATAAAAGATCTCCCATCAGGGAAAAGCCCTGGACCAGATGGTCTGACCCCTAGATATTACAAAACCTTCCAGACAATCCTGGTTCCCCATATGCAAGCTCTCTTTAATGACTTATTCATCACTAAATCACTCCCACCCACTATGCTAGAGGCCCATGTTACAGTCTTACCGAAGCCGGGCAAAGCCCCGGACAGACCTAGTAACTTTAGGCCCATATCCCTTCTTAACACAGATGTGAAAATACTAGCAAAAGTATTAGCACACAGGCTTAAAATAACTAACGGGACACGGCAGGGTTGTCCCCTGTCCCCACTACTTTTTGTGCTATCTATAGAGGCCCTAGCGGTGAAAATTAGATCAACATACTACATATCAGGTATCACAATAGGAGACAGGGAACACAAAATGATAATGTACGCTGACGACATCCTGTTTGTAATGACTAAAGTAGAGACCACACTCCCAGATATATTATCCAAACTATCAGACTACGGTAAGGTCTCAAACTTTCATCTTAACATAAACAAGTCAGAGCTGCTAAACATCACAGCCCCACTCCCAATTATATCAGAGCTAGAGACAACACACCAGGTCAGCATAGCTAAGAAAAAAATGAAATATCTGGGGATTAACCTAACAAGCAATGATAATGACCTTATCCAATTTAACTTTCAGACACTCAAAACAGAGATAACGCATGATTTACAGTCATGGTGTAATAAACCCATATCTTGGTTGGGGAGAATGAGTATAATAAAGATGAATATCCTTCCTCGGGTATTATATCTCCTACAGGCGTTACCTATCCCACTACCCCCCTCTTACCTCCCCCCACTGCAAAACATCATAGACAATTATATTTGGAAGGGGAAACGTAGTAGAATAAAAAAACAGACCTTACACTTACCAAAACACAGAGGGGGAGTCGGCCTCCCAAATCTCCAACTATACCGCAAAGCGATCCTATTGCAACACATTGTAGACTGGAGCCATAACTCTACACAAAAGGCCTGGGTGCACTTAGATAATCAACTATTTAACAAAGGAAATACAGCAACATTAGCCTGGTTGGAACCACGACATAGACCAGCTACATTGAAACACTATCCCATAATCAATGAAACACTAAGAACATGGGACAGAATAATCGCCACATCCCGATACATCTCTACGAGATATTCACCACTTACCCCCATCAGGGAACACCCAGCAATACCGCTGGCTCATGCCAAATTGGCCAGCAGACATGCATATAGCCTGAGGGAGGGAGCCTTGTGTTATGCACTAGAAGCAGGTGACATAGCACCACTGACAGAGTTACAGAAATGGGACAAGACCCTCTTTCCAACATGGTTCTCACGATCACAAGTCAGACACTTTGTCACAACACATAAACACAGGAGCGAAATGAATAGAGAACTAACTCCTTTTGAACTATTGTGCTTGCAGCAGGCACCCCCTAGACACACCATATCTATTATATATAAATTGCTTTTGGTACCTAATGAAGAAGTTATACCTTCTTACACAAAAACCTGGGATAGAGAGATGGGATCGGACACACCCTTATCAGAATGGAAGAGAGCATTTCAAATAGCAGCTAAGGCATCATCCTCTGCTGCAATGCAGGAAATGCACTTTAAACTAATGAGCAGGTGGTACCTCACCCCTACACGACTGCACAGGTCTAATCCACATATTCCTGCATCCTGCTGGAGGGGTTGCGGGCAAGAAGGGACGATGCACCACATCTGGTGGACGTGTCCGATGATAGCCCCTTTCTGGGAAGGGGCTTTTGCAACAATGTCAAAAGTAATTGGATTGACTTTGTCTCCGAGAGTGAGCACATTGTTATTTTTGTACATCCCAAAGATACAAAATAAAGTATTGAGGCCTCTCCTGTTGCTAATGATAAATGGGGCGAAAAATTAATCCCGATGAGATGGAGATCGGCAGCTCCCCCAGCAATATCTGACTGGTATAGCCAGATAGAAGACCTTCTCTCTCTGGAGAAGTACCATTACATAATAACGGGTAAATTGGAAATATATAACCTTATGAAAGACACCTGGGACCAACATAAAACCCTATGCACATCTTCCACTACCACCTTGCCCTCATAATGAGTTAACTGTCATACACATTACATTACTCAAGACACTTTTTATTCTTTTCCTTATCCCCTCTGGTTACTCCAGGGGATCTCCTCTCCCCCCCCCCCTTTTTTTTTTTTCCCATCTCTTCTTCTCCCTCCCCTATCTTACTACCTCTTATTTCACTCTTTCTTTCTACTCCCTCTACGGACCTCCACTTATTCCTATGCTTCCCTAATCTATATGCAAACTCTTATTTTCTGGAATAGTTCATTCTTGTTGCATTAATTAAACAAGAGGACACAAATCACTTGATAATTACCACTTACATGCAATTGCCAAACCCCGGATCTTCGGATCTAGATGAGGGCACTCAAATAGAAACTATATAGTGGTTTATTTTGAAATATTAGAAATTATAGTTTATTACACCTAGGTAAGAATACAGTAGAAAATTATATGTTTAGCATTAAATACAACTCTTAAGATCAACAGAAAATTTCTCTTATATGTTATGCATCTCCTAGGAAAACACTCTGTACAACGGTTTTTTTTAATATGCAAAAAATTTGTGTACCTTCATTTTGTTTGCCATTTATTCTAACTATAAAAATTTTCAATAAAAATTAACAAAAAAAAACAAAAAAAAACTTACCTGTCAAATTAAAAAAACTAAGTTTAAACTAACAATTCAACTAATATAATTATTAAACTAAAATTAAACGAACTACCAATTAAATTAAACTAAACTACACATTAAAAAAATCCTAACACTACTCTAAAAATTACAAACTATCTAAAACAAAAAATGATTCAGTTCATTGGACTCACTACAAGGGACATTAGATCCCGCATTCGTGAACATTTAATTTCCATAAACGTTGCTAAGGCCACTACACCTATTGTACAACACTACTCTGTCAAACATAACAAAAACCTATCAACTTTTAGATGGAAAGCCATCGAACAGGTGGTGGCTCCTAAGAGAGGAGACAAAGAAAAATTGTTGTATAAACGAGAGATGTACTGGATCTTCAATCTAGAAACTAGGTATCCTGGGGGTCTTAACTCCCAATAAGATTTGATCAACTTCTGGGAATAGGTATAATATTATACATTCTACCTTCCCCACTTGACACACACACACATATATATATATATATATATATATATATATATATATATATATATATAAAACATGGCCACCACCTGCAGAGTAAAAGAAACAGTTTGACCTTCATGTGGATGTGTGTGAGCATATATATATATATATATATATATATATATATATATATATATATATATATATATGCACATATGTGGCTTATACAGTTTCATATTTGTACATATTTCATTCACACTTAAGAAAGTTTTTTCTTGTATGTTTTCATTTTTTATATATATTTATATTTATATTTATTGTTTTCCTTTTCTTTGTTTTTGAATTGTGTTTTCTTTAATTGATTCTGTATAGCATTTATATGCTCATTTACCAATAGTGTTTTTCTACATAAGTAATTTTTCTTTAACCCAACTCGTTTCATAATCTAACTGCACAGGATCAATTATATAGGATATATGGGTCATAACAGTTATCGGAATTACTAACCCATTGATTATTTAAGTAATATATCCTTGTATCCATGTAGCTGCAATAATACCACTCCCTTTACACTAAATGGTTTAATTATCATGTAATTTTGTGCTTTGTACAAACAGACTTTGCAGACTCACATAGTATGTGTCCTTTTGGTAGTGGATAAATGGTCCAGTAATGGGTTAATTCGCCACTTTATTTTTAAACCTATCACAGCCAACCCGGTGCTTTTTAAACTCACAGCTGTGCTAGTTCACACTAAGCTATAAATAAGGCTATGGCCAAAACACGTAAGCTTGTATATTAGGCATTTTTCCCCATCATGTCCATGTTGATAGTGCTTTTAATTCTTTGGATTTAATAAAGCATTTATATTTTTTATCACTACTATTTTGTGGGATTCCGGACATTATTTCAAGTTATTTATCCTTGCCGGGCCAACTCTGAATCCCCATTGGAGCAAGTAAAGGGAACCCAGGATTGGGTATCAGTAATATGGAAACCCAGCAATCGGACATGTCACATGACAAGTGACGCTACACAACTACAGCCTCATTTGGAGCAGAAGGGAGGAAGCGAGATGGGCGATGGAAATGCTGTTTTTACAGGCAACTGGGGAAGGTATTCTCGAGCCCTCAGGAAGGAGGGCGCATAGGACCGCCGCAGCCGTCTGATTCCCCTTATCACACTCAAGTGAGTACACTAATAGGCAAAGGTTACAGAACTATTTAGACTGCCTGTGAGATTGCTTAAGATCATTTGACGTTTGGGGCTCTCTGCAGACTCCTGAATATAATAGGAGAAGCAGCATTTATGGCTATCTACTTCATTATTGGTTTGGTATACAACACATACACCATACACAGTCCATACGAGCAAGCTAACATAGTAATTACAGCTGTGCATACGCTGATACGCTGCTACATAGATACAACATCAAACTGCCAAGTTTCAGTCATCTTATTATTATTATTATTCTGGTCACTGTACCGGCTAAAATAGTGACTGTTTAGTGACTGTTGGGGGAACTCAACTCCTTTTGTGTATTGGATAACTTTATTGTCACTTTATATTGCTAGGGACTGTCTGCCACATGGGATTCCCTTTAGCACATCAGATATATCACAGGATATTTCAGTATAGTAGGTCTAATACACAGCCTGCATCATCATTTTTTTACTTTAATTTCCCTAAGTTAAACAGCTCTTTTACCTGTAAAAAAAAAATACAAAGACCCCCCAACAGTAAAATCTACCACCCAACTAACCCCCGAAAAAAAAAAAAAAAACTCTAACAAAAACCTAAGCTACCCATTGCCCTGAAAAGGGCATTTGGATGGGCATTGCCCTTAAAAGGGCATTTAGCTCTTTTACATGCCCAAACCTGAAACTAAAAAAAACAACAACCCAAGAAACCCTTAACCCCTTAACGACCGAGGACGTGCAGGGTAAGTCCTCTAAAGGATGTCAGTTAACGACCAAGGACGTACCCTGCACGTCCTCGGTCTGGAAAGCAGCTGGAAGCGATCCTAATAACTTCCAGCTGCTTTCCGGTTATTGCAGGATGCCTCGATATCGAGGCTTCCTGCAATAACATTTTGTATCCCTCCGGTGCAGAGAGAGCCACTCTGTGGCCCTCTCTGCATCAGACATCGATGGCCGCATTCGTTGGTGGGTGGGAGCTGAAGTGGGAGGCGGGTGGGCGGCCATCGATGGCTTCTAAGTCTGAGAGGGGGGAGGGATCGCCGGGGGGGCGCACAGGCGCGCGCCCATGCACGGGAGGCGGCGGGCGGGCGCGTGCACGGGGAGGGAGCGGGTGGGAACCGCTACACAACAGAAACATTTTTTTTTAATAAATGCACATAAAACATTTTAAAAAAAAAAAAATCTAAGGGATCTGGGAGGGGGGTGGGGGATTGGTCTGGGGGGGGAAGCTACACTACAGAAAAAACAAAAAGATTAATGAAAAAAAAAAAACTTTTTTTTTTTTTTTTATTTGCAAACTGGGTACTGGCAGACAGCTGCATATGTAAATATTCTATAAAAATATATATATACCTTTTATTTTAGTACTGGCAGACTTTCTGCCATTACTTAAGATGGCGGGGACAATTGTGGGGTGGGCGAGGGAAGAGAGCTCTTTGGGAGAGATCAGGGCATCTGATGTGTCAGGTGGGAAGCTGATCTCTACACTAAAGCTAAAATTAACCCTGCAAGCTCCCTACAAGCTACCTAATTAACCCCTTCACTGCTGGGCATAATTCACGTGTTGTGCATAGTGGCATTTAGCGGCCTTCTGATTACCAAAAAGCAACACCAAAGCCATATATGTCTGCTATTTCTGAACAAAGGGGATCCCAGAGAAGCATTTACAACCATTTGTGCCATAATTGCACAATCTGTTTGTAAATAATTTCAGTGAGAAACCTAAAGTTTGTGAAAAAGTTGACTATTTTTTTTAATTTGATCGCATTTGGCGGTAAAATGGTGGCATGAAATATACCAAAATGGGCCTATATCAATACTTTGGGTTGTCTACTACACTACACTAAAGCTAAAATTAACCCTACAAGCTCCCTAATTAACCCCTGCACTGCTGAGCATAATACATGTGTGGTGCGCAGCGTCATTTAGCGGCCTTCTAATTACCAAAAAGCAATGCCAAAGCCATATATGTCTGCTATTTCTGAACAAAGGGGATCCCAGAGAAGCATTTACAACCATTTGTGCCATAATTGCACAAAATGTTTGTAAATGATTTCAGTGAGAAACCTAAAATTTGGAAAAATGTAATGTTGACTTTTTTAATTTGATTGCATTTGGCGGTTAAATGGTGGCATGAAATATACCAAAATGGGCCTAGATCAATACTTTGGGTTGTCTACTACACTAAAGCTAAAATTACCCCAAAAAGCTCCCTACATGCTCCCTAATTAACCCCTTCACTTCTGGGCATAATACGCGTGTGGTGCGCAGTGGCATTTAGTAGCCTTCTAATTACCAAAAAGCAATGTCAAAGCCATATATGTCTGCTATTTCTGAACAAAGGGGATCCCAGAGAAAATTTTACAACCATTTATGCCATAATTGCATAAGTTGTTTGTAAATAATTTCAGTGAGAAACCTAAAGTTTGTGAAAAAATTTGTGAAAAAGTGAACAATTTTTTTTATTTGATCGCATTTGGTGGTGAAATAGTGGCATGAAATATACCAAAATGGGCCTAGATCAATACTTTGGGATGTCTTTAAAATATATATATATATACATGTCAATAGATATTCAGGGATTCCTGAAATGATATCAGTGTTCCAATGTAACTAGCGCTAATTTTGAAAAAAAGTGGTTTGGAAATAGCAAAGTGCTACTTGTATTTATTGCCCTATAACTTGCAAAAAAAGCAAAGAACATGTAAAGATTGGGTATTTCTAAACTCTGTACAAAATTTAGAAACTATTTAGCATGGGTGTTTTTTGGTGGTTGTAGATGTGTAACAGATTTTGGGGGTCAAAGTTAGAAAACGTGTGTTTTTTTCCATTTTTTTCCTCATATTTTATAATTTTTTTATAGTAAATTATAAGATATGATGAAAATAATGGTATATTTTGAAAGTCCATTTAATGGCGAGAAAAACGGTATATAATATGTGTGGGTACAGTAAATGAGTAAGAGGAAAATTACAGATAAACACAAAGGCCTCTAGTTATCAACGTGTCTACTTTACCTGCCTTCGCCGGCCCAATACGCCCGCCTAAGCTCGCCTACCATCGCTGCCGTGGACCTGAAAAATTTCGGCAAAGTTATCAATAAAGCTGTCAAAAAGCCGTGCACCAAGTACGGGGCGATGAGCAGCGGACTGTGATAGTTATCACTCATCTGATCTCGCTGCTCTTCGGCTTTTTGACAGCTTTGACAAGCTGTCACTAAGCACCCACACTAACTACACTGTTCTACCCCCTATACCGGCACCCCTGGAGCCCCCTGCAACTAAATAAAGTTAGTAACCCCTAAACTGTCGCTCCTAGACCCGCTGCAACTCTTATAAATGTATTAAGCCCTAAACCGCCGTTTCTAGACCCCGCCGCAACTCTTATAAATGTATTAACTCCTAAACCACTGCTCCCGGACACCGCCGCCACCTACATTATACCTAGTAACCCCTATCCTGCCCCCCCTATACCGCCGCCACCTATAATAAAGTTATTAACCCCTATCCTGCGGATCCCGGACCTCGCCGCAACTAAATAAATGTATTAACCCCTAAATCGCCGCTCCCAGACCCCGCCGCAACCTATATTAAACTTATTAACCCCTAATCTGCCCCCCCTACACCGTCGCCACCTATAATAAATTTATTAACCCCTATCCTGCCCCCCCTACACCGCCGCCACTGTAATAAAATTATTAACCCCTAAACCTAAGTCTAACACTAGCCCTAACACCCTCTAACTTAAATATTAATTAAATAAATCTACATAATACAAAATTACCTGTAAAATAAATCCTAACCTAAGTTACAATTAAACCTAACACTACAATATCATTAAATTAGTTAAATAAATTAGCTACAAATAACTACAATTAAATTCAATTAAATAAACTAACTAAAGTACAAAAAATAAAAAAAGCTAAGTTACAAAAAATAAAAAAAATAAGTTACAAACATTTCAAAAATATTACAACAATTTTAAGCTACTTACACCTAATCTAAGCCCCCTAATAAAATAACAAAGCCCCCCAAAATAAAAAAATTCCCTACCCTATTCTACATTAAAAAGTTACCAGCTCTATTACCTTACCAGCCCTTAAAAGGGCGTTTTGCGGGGCATGCCCCAAAGAAAACAGCTCTTTTGCCTGTAAAATAAAAATACAACCCCCCCTAACATTAAAACCCACCACCCACATACCCCTAATCTAACCCAAACCCCCTTAAATAAACCTAACACTACCCCCCTGAAGATCATCCTACCTTTAGCCGTCTTCAGCCAGCCGACCACCGATGGAACCGAAGAGGAGATCCGGAGCGGCAGAAGTCATCTTCCAAGGGGCGCTGAAGAAGTCTTCCATCCGATTGAAGTCAACATCCAGGCGGCGCTGAAGAAGTCTTCCATCCGATAACGATGAATGAAAGTTCCTTTAAGGGACGTCATCCAAGATGGCGTCCCTTCAATTCCGATTGGCTGAAAGGATTCTATCAGCCAATCGGAATTAAGGTAGGAAAAATCTAATTGGCTGATTGAATCAGCCAATCAGATTGAAGTTCAATCCAATTGGCTGATCCAATCAGCCAGTCAGATTGAGTTCGCATTCTATTGGCTGTTCCGATCAGGAATTGAAGGGACGCCATCTTGGATGACGTCCCTTAAAGGAACCTTCATTCGTCGTTAGGCGTCGGGAAGAAGAGGATGGCTCCGCGTCGGCTCGTCTGAAGATGGTTCCGCTCTGCTCCGGATGGATGAAGATTGAAGACGCCGCATGGATGAAGACTTCTATCGGATGGAAGACTTCTTCAGCGCCGCCTGGATGTTGACTTCAATCGGATGGAAGACTTCTTCAGCGTCCCTTGGATGATGACTTCTGCCGCTGCGGATCTCCACTTCGGTTCCATCGGTGGTCGGCTGGCTTAAGACGGCTCAAGGTAGGATGATCTTCAGGGGGGTAGTGTTAGGTTTATTTAAGGGGGGTTTGGGTTAGATTAGGGGTATGTGGGTGATGGGTTTTAATGTTGGGGGGGTTGTATTTTTATTTTACAGGCAAAAGAGCTGTTTTCTTTGGGTCATGCCCCGCAAAAGGTCCTTTTAAGGGCTGGTAAGGTAATAGAGCTGGTAACTTTTTAATGTAGAATAGGGTAGGGAATTTTTTTGTTTTGGGGGGCTTTGTTATTTTATTAGGGGGCTTAGCTTTGGTGTAAGTAGCTTAAAATTGTTGTAATATTTTTGAAATGTTTGTAACTTATTTTTTTTATTTTTTGTAACTTAGCTTTTTTATTTTTTGTACTTTAGTTAGTTTATTTAATTGAATTTAATTGTAGTTATTTGTAGCTAATTTATTTAACTAATTTAATGATAGTGTAGTGTTAGGTTTAATTGTAACTTAGGTTAGGATTTATTTTACAGGTAATTTTGTATTTCTTTTAGCTAGGTAGTTATTAAATAGTTAATAACTATTTAATAACTATTCTAACTAGCTAAAATAAATACAAAGTTACCTGTAAAATAAATATAAATCCTAAAATAGCTACAATGTAATTATTCATTACATTGTAGCTATCTTAGGGTTTATTTTAAAGGTAAGTATTTAGTTTTAAATAGGATTAATTTACGGCTAGATTTGGAGTTTTGTCGGTAACGACCCGAAAAACTAACGCCGGCTTTTTTCTGGCCGCACCATAAAAATAACTCTGGTATTGAGAGTCCACATAAAGGCTGCGTTAGGCTCCAAAAAAGGAGCGTAGAGCATTTTTAACGCAGCTTCAACTCTCGATACCAGAGTTGCTTACGGACGCGGCCAGCCTCAAAAACGTGCTCGTGCACGATTCCCCCATAGGAAACAATGGGGCTGTTTGAGCTGAAAAAAAACCTAACACCTGCAAAAAAGCCGCGTTCAGCAACTAACGCAGCCCCATTGTTTGCTATGCGGTAACCCTTCCTACGTCTGCACTTAACACTCTAACATGTACCCCGAGTCTAAACACCCCTAACCTTACACTTATTAACCCATAATCTGCCACCCCCGCTATCGCTGACCCCTGCATATTATTATTATTAACCCCTAATCTTCCGCTCCGTAAACCGCTGCTACTTACATTATCCCTATGTACCCCTAATCTGCTCCCCCTAACACCGCCGACCCCTATATTATATTTATTAACCCCTAATCTGCCCCCCACAACGTCGCCTCCACCTGCCTACACTTATTAACCCCTAATCTGCCGACCGCAAAGCGCCGCCACCTACGTTATCCTTATGTACCCCTAATCTGCTGCCCCTAACACCGCCGACCCCTATATTATATTTATTAACCCCTAATCTGCCCCCCCACAACGTCGCCTCCACCTGCCTACACTTATTAACCCCTAATCTGCCGAGCGGACCTGAGCGCTACTATAATAAAGTTATTAACCCCTAATCCGCCTCACTAACCCTATAATAAATAGTATTAACCCCTAATTTGCCCTCCCTAACATCGCCGACACCTAACTTCAATTATTAACCCCTAATCTGCCGACCGGAGCTCACCGCTATTCTAATAAATGGATTAACCCCTAAAGCTAAGTCTAACCCTAACACTAACACCCCCCTAAGTTAAATATAATTTAAATCTAACAAAATTAATTAACTCTTATTAAATAAATTATTCCTATTTAAAGCTAAATACTTACCTGTAAAATAAATCCTAATATAGCTACAATATAAATTATATTTATATTATAGCTATTTTAGGATTTATATTTATTTTACAGGTAACTTTGTATTTATTTTAACCAGGTACAATAGCTATTAAATAGTTAAGAACTATTTAATAGCTAAAATAGTTAAAATAATTACAAATTTACCTGTAAAATAAATCCTAACCTAAGTTACAAATAAACCTAACACTAGACTATCAATAAATTAATTAAATAAACTACCTACAATTACCTACAATTAACCTAACACTACACTATCAATAAATTAATTAAATACAATTGCTACAAATAAATACAATTAAATAAAATAGCTAAAGTACAAAAAATAAAAAAGAACTAAGTTACAAAAAATAAAAAAATATTTACAAACATAAGAATAATAGGATTCTATCAGCCAATCGGAATTAAGGTAGGAATATTCTGATTGGCTGATGGAATCAGCCAATCAGAATCAAGTTCAATCCGATTGGCTGATCCAATCAGCCAATCAGATTGAGCTCGCATTCTATTGGCTGATCGGAACAGCCAATAGAATGCGAGCTCAATCTGATTGGCTGATTGGATCAGCCAATCGGATTGAACTTGATTCTGATTGGCTGATTCCATCAGCCAATCAGAATATTCCTACCTTAATTCCGATTGGCTGATAGAATCCTATCAGCCAATCGGAATTCGGGGGACGCCATCTTGGATGACGTCCCTTAAAGGAACCGTCATTCTGCAGTTGGACGTCGCCGGAAGAAGATGGGTCCGCGGTGGAGGTCTTCAGGATGGAGCCGGTCGTCATCGGATGAAGATAGAAGATGCCGCTTGGATCAAGATGGTTGCCGGTCCGGATCGCCTCTTCTTCCCGGATAGGATGAAGACTTTGGAGCCTCTTCTGGACCTCTTCAGGCACCGGATGATGGATCGCCAACCCCCGCTTGGGTTGGATGAAGATTTTGGAGCCAGGACGGATCGGTGATACCTGGTGAGGTGAAGACAAGGTAGGATGATCTTAAGGGGCTTAGTGTTAGGTTTATTTAAGGGGGGTTTGGGTTAGATTAGGGGTATGTGGGTGGTGGGTTGTAATGTTGGGGGGGGGGGTATTGTATGTTTTTTTTTTACAGGCAAAAGAGCTGAACTTCTTGGGGCATGCCCCGCAAAGGGCCCTGTTCAGGTCTGGTAAGGTAAAAGAGCTTTTAACTTTAGTAATTTAGAATAGGGTAGGGCATTTTTTATTTTGGGGGGCTTTGTTGTTTTATTAGGGGGCTTAGAGTAGGTGTAATTAGTTTAAAATTGTTGTAATATTTTTCTTATGTTTGTAGATATTTTTTTATTTTTTGTAACTTAGTTCTTTTTTATTTTTTGTACTTTAGCAAGTTTATTTAATTGTATTTATTTGTAGGAATTGTATTTAATTAATTTATTGATAGTGTAGTGTTAGGTTTATTGTAGGTAGTTTATTTAATTAATTTATTGATAGTATAGTGTTAGTTTTAATTGTAACTTAGGTTAGGATTTCTTTTACAGGTAAATTTGTAATTATTTTAACTATTTTAGCTATTAAATAGGTCTTAACTATTTAATAGCTATTGTACCTGGTTAAAATAAATACAAAGTTACCTGTAAAATAAATATAAATCCTAAAATAGCTATAATATAAATATAATTTATATTGTAGCTATATTAGGATTTATTTTACAGGTAAGTATTTAGCTTTAAATAGGAATAATTTATTTAATAAGAGTTAATTTATTTTGTTAGATTTAAATTATATTTAACTTAGGGGGGTGTTAGTGTTAGGGTTAGACTTAGCTTTAGGGGTTACTCCATTTATTAGAATAGCGGTGAGCTCCGGTCGGCAGATTAGGGGTTAATAATTGAAGTTAGGTGTCGGCGATGTTAGGGAGGGCAGATTAGGGGTTAATACTATTTATTATAGGGTTAGTGAGGCGGATTAGGGGTTAATAACTTTATTATAGTAGCGCTCAGGTCCGCTCGGCAGATTAGGGGTTAATAAGTGTAGGCAGGTGGAGGCGACGTTGTGGGGGGCAGATTAGGGGTTAATAAATATAATATAGGGGTCAGCGGTGTTAGGGGCAGCAGATTAGGGGTACATAAGGATAACGTAGGTGGCGGCGCTTTGCGGTCGGCAGATTAGGGGTTAATAATTGTAAGCAGGTGGAGGCGACGTTGTGGGGGGCAGATTAGGGGTTAATAAATATAATATAGGGGTCGGCGGTGTTAGGGGCAGCAGATTAGGGGTACATAAGGATAACGTAGGTGGCGGTCGGCAGATTAGGGGTTAAAAAAAAATATTCGAGTGTCGACGATGTGGGGGGACCTCGGTTTAGGGGTACATAGGTAGTTTATGGGTGTTAGTGTACTTTAGAGTACAGTAGTTAAGAGCTTTATAAACCGGCGTTAGCCCAGAAAGCTCTTAACTACTGACTTTTTTCCTGCGGCTGGAGTTTTGTCGTTAGATGTCTAACGCTCACTTCAGAAACGACTCTAAATACCGGAGTTAGAAAGATCCCATTGAAAAGATAGGATACGCAATTGACGTAAGGGGATCTGCGGTATGGAAAAGTCGCGGCTGAAAAGTGAGCGTTAGACCCTATTTTGAGTGACTCCAAATACCGGCGGTAGCCTAAAACCAGCGTTAGGAGCCTCTAACGCTGGTTTTCACGGCTAACGCCAAACTCCAAATCTAGGCCTTAGTTAATAAGAGAAATAATATTTAGATTTATTTAATTAATATTTAAGTTAGGGGGGTGTTAGGGTTAGTGTTAGACTAAGGTTTAGGGGTTAATAATTTTATTACAGTGGCGGCGGTGTAGGGGGGGCAGGATAGGGGTTAATAAATTTATTTTAGGTGGCGACGGTGTAGGGGGGCAGATTAGGGGTTAATAAGTTTAATATAGGTTGCGGCGGGGTCCAGGAGCTGCGGTTTAGGGGTTAAACAATTTATTTAGTTGCGGCGGGGTCAGGGATCGGCAGGATAGGGGTTAATAACTTTATTATAGGTGGCGACGGTGTAGGGGGGGCAGGATAGGGGTTAATAGGTATTATGTAGGTGGCAGCGGGGTCCGGGAGCAGCGGTTTAGGGGTTAATACATTTATTAGAGTGGCAGTGGGCTCCAGGAGCGGCGGTTTAGGGGTTAATACATTTATTAGAGTGGCGGTGGGCTCCGGGAGTGGCGGTTTAGGGGGTAATAACTTCATTTAGTTGCGACAGTGTAGGGTGGACAGATTAGGGGTGTTTAGACTCGGGGTACATGTTAGGGTGTTAGGTGTAGACAGCTCCCATAGGAATCAATGGGATGTCGGGCAGCAGCGAACATGAACTTTCGCTATGGTCAGACTCCCATTGATTCCTATGGGATACGCCGCCTCCAGGGCGGCGGTTTGAAAACCAGGTACGCTGGGCCGGAAAAGTGCCGAGCGTACCTGCTAGTTTTTTGATAACTAGCAAAAGTAGTCAGATTGTGCCGAACTTGTGTGCAGAACATCTGGAGTGACGTAAGAATCGATCTGTGTTGGACTGAGTCCTGCGGATCGAAGCTTACGTCACAAAATTTTACTTTTGCCGGTGTCTAGGGCTTGATAACTAAGGCGAATCAGCCTCGCCACAAATACGCTGCGGAATTCCAGCGTATTTGAGGTTGACGGCTTGATAACTAGAGGCCAAACACCGCAAAAATGTAAAAATAGCCTTGGTCCCAAACGGACAGTAAATGGAAAAGTGCTGTGGTCATTAAGGGGTTAAAAAAACTATCACTAACCCCCGAAGATCCACTTACAGTTTTTGAAGTCCCGCTTGAACGATTTTCATCTAGGCAGCGAGAAGTCTTCATCCAGGAGGCCTCTTCAATCTTCATCCCTGCGGCAAAGTCCTCATCCAAGCGGCGAGAAGTCGTCATCCAAGCGGCGAGAAGTCTTCATCCTATTGGCTGATTTTATTATTTTTGATAATTTGTTTGCTATTTTGTGTAATGTATTTTTTTAGGGGGTGTTTGTTTTTTTTTGTAGCAAAATAACTGTTTAACTTAGGGCAATGCCCTACAAAAGGCCCCTTTAAGGGCCCTTGGTAGTTTAGGTGGTGGGGGTTTGTATACTGTTAGGGGGTGTTTGTTTTTTGTAGCAAAAGAGCTGTTTAACTTAGGGCAATGCACTACAAAATGGCATTAGAATAGGAATAATTTTTATTTTTTTGGATAATTTCTGGGTTTTTTTGTAATGGTAGTTTTTTTTTTATTTTTTGCAATGTTAGGTTATTTTTTTTGAGATTTTAGTGTTTTTTTATTTTTTGTAATGTTAGGTTTTAGTGTAAGGTAGCTTAGGTTTTATTTCACAGGTAAGTTTTATTTATTTTAACTAGGTAGTTAGTAAATAGTTAATAACTATTTACTAACTAGTCTACCTAGTTAAAATAAATACAAACTTACCTGTTAAATAAAAATAAAACCTAAGCTAGCTACAATATAACTATTGGTTATATTGTAGCTAGCTTAGGTTTTATTTCACAGGTAAGTATTTAGTTTTAAATAGGTATTATTCAGTTATTAATTGTAAATTTAATTTAGATCTATTTTAATTATGTTAAAGTTAGGGGTGTTAGGGTTAGGGTTAGGTTTAGGGGTAGGTGAAGGGGTTAATAGCTTAATTTAGGTTGTTGCGATGTGGGGGGCTGGCGGTTTAGGGATTAATAGGTTTATTTAGTGGTAGTGATGTGGGAGGCCAGAGGTTTTAGGGGTTAATAACTTTATTTAGTTGTGGCGATGTCGGGGAGCGACGGAATAGAGGTTAGTAACTTTAATATAGTGGTGGCGTTATTGGGGTGCGGCGGAATAGGGGTTAATAACTTTAGTATAGTGGCAGCGATATCGGAAGCGGCAGATTGGGGTCAATAACTTTATTTAGTTGGCGGCGATATCGGGAGTAGTAGATTAGGGGGTTATAACTGTAGGTAGGGGCAGCAGATTAGGGGTGTTTAGACATAGTGTTTGTGTTAGGGTGTTAGGTTTAAACGTTATTTTCTTTTTCCCCATAGACATCAATGGGGCTGCGTTACAGAGATTTTCTTTCCACGATCGTAGGTGTTAGACTTTTTTCTGACCCGCTCTCCCCATTGATGTCTATTGTTTTTGGTGTGGTATGGAGCTTAAAAGCACCATATCGCCCACACAACCCGGGTTTTTTAAAACTTGTAATGGCTGTGCTATAGGGGATTAAATAACACAACTTTTGTTACCTTCGTTAATTTCCATATAGTGCTCAGAACTCAGAATCTAGCTGTGACTTAGTTATACAATATTTTATCAGATATATGCTTTCCAAATGGTTATAAAAGCTTTTATTTCCATCAGATATTAGTAACATCTTTTCTTAAAGAAATACAGCTGAGGACTAGCACATGCTCTGTGACGCAATGAAATTCAATAGCCTAAGATGCAGCAAAATATGGAAAACTTGATTAACCTCTTAAAGGTTGAAAGATAACTAAGAGACCTTAGTTAGAGAACAAAGATATATGGAGAAGGGCTAAAAGAAGCTAAAGGTGTATTAGTAAACACAATTTGAGAAATGTAACTTGCTATGCAAAAAGGTTTAATCAGACATTCAAATAGAGTACAAATCCTGTACAGATAGAATACATAAATGTAAAGACATTAAAAATCGGACGTCTCTGATATGATAAAAAGCACACAACCGGATAAAAACAATTGACTGCTGTTGCCAATAAGATAGATTAAATCTCTGTGTTCATCAAATAGATCGTTAAGGCCCCCAAAGGAACATATAAGGGGATCAGTTCCTGATAAGATTCATACGTATTACCTTCTAAAGTTCCGTTTGTTCAGTAACACCTCCGTGAGGCGTATGCGTATCCAGTGACGTCACTGGTCAGGGGTGTTGTCTCCAAGAAAAGATCCTATTGGTCAGGATCGCCGACAGGCTGAATATAGCGGCCGCTATAGTGTAGATAGATGAAAAGAGGAATCCCGCTCTTAGTGCAACACAGCACGCAGGGTTAAACTTCGTTACTTGTATCAGCTTACATCCGAATCTCTCTTTAGAATCTTCTTGCAGCCCACGGGCTTAATTGGAGAATCTTGGAACCAGCTTGGCTTAAGACCGTGTCTTTTCCCAGTGCGGTCCTAGTGATCACCGTGGAATTGCGTACAGCACAGTAGATTTAGCTGTAACCCTTGTACTTATCAGTATAGTATTAGAGTCCTTATAGGTGTAATCGAAAGTACAGGATAGCTGTGGTTTGTCATCAACGCGTTTCTCCCTCTTACAGGGCTTTCTCAAGATGAATTTGCTTCAGTCACAGCTTCCTTTTAAACAGTCCAGACTTCTACCTATTGGTCAGGTTGAATCAATTAGTATAATAGGTGTGTTCACTACGTTTGATCTATAGAGTAGATCTTACACAGATATTCTTTTACGCAAGCGGGCAATATCCATTTCTTTCTTCTTTAAATTTATCTTTATATTTATATATTGAGCGCAATCCTCTAAATGGATTGAGGATTATTAAGAGAGACTAGTTTCTGTGTCATCTCTATCACTAATTTTTGATTTTCACTTCTTCACTGTTAGTGCATGTAAATATCTTAAACCTAAACAAGGGTTAGATTTATATTTAATATGTCAAAACTATCTGCCCTACACCTTAATATGTATAAGATCATAGTCATTTGTGTATATTGTTATTGTTCTCTGTAAAAGAATATCTGTGTAAGATCTACTCTGCATTCTAATATAATTTGCCAATACTGTTGCCAATAGATCAACCGTTGTGAACACACCTATTATACTAATTGATTCAACCTGACCAATAGGTAGAAGTCTGGACTGTTTAAAAGGAAGCTGTGACTGAAGCAAATTCATCTTGAGAAAGCCCTGTAAGAGGGAGAAACGTGTTGATGACAAACCACAGCTATCCTGTACTTTCGATTACACCTATAAGGACTCTAATACTATACTGATAAGTACAAGGGTTACAGCTAAATCTACTGTGCTGTACGCAATTCCACGGTGATCACTAGGACCGCACTGGGAAAAGACACGGTCTTAAGCCAAGCTGGTTCCAAGATTCTCCAATTAAGCCCGTGGGCTGCAAGAAGATTCTAAAGAGAGATTCGGATGTAAGCTGATACAAGTAACAAAGTTTAACCCTGCGTGCTGTGTTGCACTAAGAGCAGGGATTCCTCTTTTCATCTATCTGCACTATAGCGGCCGCTATATTCAGCCTGTCAGCGATCCTGACCAATAGGATCTTTTCTTGGAGACAACACCCCTGACCAGTGACGTCACTGGATTCGCATACGCCTCACGGAGGTGTTACTGAACAAAGTGAACTTTAGAAGGTAATACGTATGAATCTTATCTGGAACTGATCCCCTTATATGTTCCTTTGGGGGCCTTAACGATCTATTTGATGAACGCAGAGATTTAATCTATCTTATTGGCAACAGCAGTCAATTGTTTTTATCCGGTTGTGTGCTTTTTATCATATCGGAGACGTCCGATTTTTAATGTCTTTACATTTATGTATTCTATCTGTACAGGATTCGTACTCTATTTGAATGTCTGATTAAACCTTTTTGCATAGCAAGTTACATTTCTCAAATTGTGTTTACTAATACACCTTTAGCTTCTTTTAGCGCTTCTCCATATATCTTTGTTCTGTAACTATCGTTTTTTCCCTAATGTGAGGGACTTTTAGGGTTGGAGTAGTTTGGTGTCTCTTGCGCACACTTTAACATACACGTACTAACTAAGAGACCTTCTCTACTTTCTTTCCTGTTTGTAGTTAAAAATATCCTAGTTGTACTTCACATTGAACTTCTTCATATTCTAGAAAATTAATATGAAAATTATAACCCTCATCATCCTATGGGGCCTATTTATTAAATGGTGGGTGGACATGTTACGCTGTAGCGAATCATGTCCGCCCGACATTGCTGAATGCTGACAGCATACGTTGTCAGCATTTAACATTGGTATAGATTGAACTAGATGGACTTCTGTCTTTTTTCAACCTTAACTACTATGTTACTATGTATGTATATATTGCACAAGCATTTCTGGTGAAATGCTTGAGCATTGCCACCCCCTGCACGTTTGCGTCCAATCGGCCAATAGCAGGGGGTGTCAATCATCCCGATCGTATCTGATCATGATGATTGCAGTCCGCCAACTCAGAGGTGGCAGATGAGTTAAGGAGCAGCGGTCTTATGACCACTGCTTCTTAACTTAAGTTTCCGGCGAGCCAGAAACTACGAGAAAAGGTTGCAGAATCCGCTGCTTGTTAAATCTACCCCTATGTGTCACCAGCAATCAACAGTGCATAATGATGTAATTTTGTTAATAGAAATACACAGTTCTTTTCACCACCACATGGGGAATGCAACCCATATTTGTTATAGGGTCCATATACATATCAATAATACTGGTTATCCCCATAATAGAAGTTACCATCAACATTAGGCATTAAGGAGTTTTTTGGGGGTAGTGGTGGGGGGGATCTTAATTTAGTGTCATCTTAAAGAACAAGAAACTTCTAATTTGAAATAAAGTAATCCCCTTTTTTGAATGAGAAAATAATATGCCCCTGAGTGATGCAAGTGATGTACAGCGCTTCAGGCTATTACTTGGTGCATGACACATCAAGAATGTATTTTATGGAGGTGAGGAAATCGCTATCCTCTCTTCAATATTGTCTATTTAGTATGAGGTGTCACATGCTTCTATGCAGGTGTTAAACTGCACTATTAGATAACAGAAAAAGTCTTTATCACCTTCAATAAATCAAATACAACATACTCTCTTTATAAGTAGGGACCCATGACCCTCTCATTGGTAAATGTATACCAGAAAATGCCATATAATTTCCTATCTAATAAAGTAACTATACACCACATACTCTGTCAGAAAAAGTGTGCAAAAATTGTACCTGTAGGGGTACAACAGCTTGTCACTGGGGCCGTACCCTCAAAGGTACCCCCGCTGTACCCTTTACCATGGGTACAAATTAGTACCCTTGCAGATTGTACCTTTCAAAGTCAAATATGTACCTAAATTGGACCTCAAAACCTTGATACCATAATGTACCCTTAAAATGGTGCAAATATGGCCTTTCAAGGGTACTGCCCCAGTGACAAGCCCTTTGTACCTACTTCCTCATGATGGCAAATTTTTACTCAACACAGTATAGTAAATATGCTGCTCCATCAAATTTATGATATAATGTTCACATATTCATTCACCTACTATGTTCTTGTTCAGTAAGTATAAAAAAATAGCCAGACTGAAGTTTTATCATTTTGGTAGCAAATATGCAAGTCCACTGGAATTCACGAAAGAACCAGGCAAAACAAACAGTTCCAAAAGGAGTTACTCAGAATGTTTAATTTCACTCTGTACTAGACTCTAACAATACACCATTTAACTTAAGGTGACACACGCCACATAAAACATAAACATATAGAAAACATACAGAAAACAACATAATATTTTTTTTTATCTCTAACAAAAGGAAGGGAAAGATAAGACATAAAACTCACAACCATACTATCGGCTAGATCACGAGTTTTGACGGTAAGGCTGTGCGTTGCTAACGCTCCTTTTTTTCTTACCGCTCCCTTTAAACAATGCTGGTATTACGAGTTTTCTTTAAGCCGGCGTTAGCCTCTGAAAAGTGAGCATTGAGCAAAATTTTGCTCCACATCTCACCTCGATACCAGAGTTGCTTACGGTAGCAGTAAGCTGGCAAAACGTGCTTGTGCATGATTTCCCCATAGGAAACAATGGGTCTGAGCTGGGTGAAAAAAAAACTAACACCTGCAAAAAAGCAGCGTTCAGCTCCTAACGCAGCCCCATTGTTTCCTATGGGAAAATGAAATTTATGTCTGCACCTAACACCCTAACATGAACCCCGAGTCTAAACACCCCTAATCTTACACTTATTAACCCCTAATCTGCTGCCCCCGCTATCGCTGACATTTGCATTAAATAATTAACCCCTAATCTGCCGCTTCAGACACCGCTGCCGCCTACATTATACTTATAAACCCCTAATCTGCTGCCCCCACATCGCCGACACCTACATTATAGTTATTAACCCCTAATCTGACCCCCCCAATGTCGCCGCAACTATATTACATTTATTAACCCCTAATCTGCCACCGCCAACGTCGCCGCCACTATAATAAAGTTATTAACCCCTAAACCTAAGTCTAACCCTAACCCCCCCTAACTTAAATATAATTTAAATTAAACAAAATGAATTTAACATAATTAAATAAATTAATCCTATTTAAAACTAAATACTTACCGATAAAATAAACCCTAAGCTAGCTACAATATAACTAATAGTTACATTTGTAGCTAGCTTAGGGTTTATATTTATTTTACAGGCAAGTTTGTATTTATTTTAACTAGGTAGAATAGTTATTAAATAGTTATTAACTATTTAATAACTACATAGCTAAAAAAATGTACAAAATTACCTGTAAAATAAATCCTAACCAAAGTTACAATTGCACCTAACACTACACTATCATTAAACTAAGTACCTAAACTACCTACAATTAATTACAATTAAATGAAATAAACTAAATTACGAAAAAAACAAAACACTAAATTACAGAAATAAAAAAAAATTACAAGAATTTTAAACTAATTACACCTTATCTAATCCCCTAATAAAATAAAAAAGCCCCCCAAAATAATAAAATTTCCCTACCCTATACTAAATTACAAATAGCCCTTAATTCTTTTGCAAGGTCAATCCTATTGGCTGATTGGATCAGCCAATCAGATTGAACTTCAATCTGATTGGCTGATTACATCAGCCAATAGGATTTTCCTACCTTAATTCCGATTGGCTGATAGGATTATATCAGCCAATCGGAATTCAAGGGACGCCATCTTGGATGACGTCATTTAAAGAAACCTTCATTCTTTGTTAGGACTTTGTTTGAAGAGGATGCTCCACGTCGGCTGGATTGAAGATGGACCTGCTCCTCTCCAGAAGGATGAAGATAGAAGATGCCGCCTGGATGAATCCTTCTGCCGTCTGCAGGAGCTCTTCTGCCCCGATTGGAGGAAGGCTTTGGATACCTGTAGGACCACTTGTGCCTGGCTGGGTGAAGACGGCTCATGGTAGGGGGATCTTCAGGGGGTTAGTGTTAGGATTTTTTAAGGGGGGATTGGGTGGGTTTTTAGAGTAGGGGTGTGTGGGTTGTAATGTTGAGGGGGGGTATTGTATTCTTTTTTTTACAGGTAAAAGAGCTGATTACTTTGGGGCAATGCCCTGCAAAAGGCCCTTTTAAGGGCTATTTGTAATTTAGTATAGGGTAGGGAAATTTTATTATTTTTGGGGGCTTTTTTATTTTATTAGGGGATTAGATTAGGTGTAATTAGTTTAAAATTCTTGTAATTCTTTTCTATTTTCTATAATTTAGTGTTTGTTTTTTTCGTAATTTAGTTTATTTAATTTAACTGTAATTAATTGTAGGTAGTTTTAGTTTAATGATAGTGTAGTGTTAGGTGTAATTGTAACTTAGGTTAGGATTTATTTTACAGGTAATTTTGTACTTATTTTAGCTAGGTAGTTATTAAATAGTTAATAGCTATTTAATAACTATTCTACCTAGTTAAAATAAATACAAACTTGCCTGTAAAATAAATATAAAACCTAAGCTAGCTACAAATTTAATTTATTAGTTATATTGTAGCTAGCTTAGGGTTTATTTTATCGGTAAATATTTAGTTTTAAATAGAATTAATTTATTTAATTATGTTAAATTAATTTTGTTTAATTTAAATTATATTTAATTTGGGGGGTTAGGGTTAGACTTAGATTTAGGGGTTAATAAATGTATTATAGTAGCGGCGACGTTGGGGTCGGAAGATTAGGGGTTAATAAATGTAGGTAGGTGGCGGCGATGTTGGGGGGGGCAGATTAGGGGTTAATAAATATAATGTAGGTGTCGGCTATGTTAGGGGCAGCAGATTAGGGGTTCATAGGTATAATGTAGGTGGCGGCAATGTCCGGTCGGCAGATTAGGGGTTAAAAAAAATATTTTAGTGTTTGCGATGTGGGGGGCCTCGGTTTAGGGGATAATAGGTAGTTTATGGGTGTTAGTGTACTTTTTAGCACTTTAGTTAAGAGCTTTATGTTCCGGCGTTAGCCCATAAAACTCTTAACTACTGACTTTTAAATGCGGTAGGAGTCTGGACAGGAGAGGGTCTACCGCTCACTTCTTCCAAGACTCGTAATACCGGTGTTAGGCAAATCCCATGAAAAAGATAGGATACGCAATTGACGTAAGGGGATTTGCGGTAGCCTTGAGTCACGGAAAAAAAGTGAGCGGTACACTTGTACCTGCCAGACTCGTAATACCAGCAGGCGGTAAAAAGAAACGTTAGGACCCCTTTAATGCTGTTTTTTTACCCTAACGCCAAACTCGTGATCTAGCCAATTGAATTGCCACCCTATGCAAAATATATGCATATTAGTCTGTTTCCCCAGTACACATTTTGGTGATGAATCTTCTACCAATAGATGGAGCTGTGTTACGCTATGTTAAAGGGACCGTCAAGTAAAAAAAAAAACTTTCATGATTTAAATAGGGCATGTCATTTTAAGCAACTTTCCAATTTACTTTTATTACCAATTTTGTTTTGTTCTCTTGGTATTCTTAGTTGAAAGCTAAACTTAGGAGGTTCATGTGCTAATTTCTTAGACCTTGAAGGTTGCCTCTGATCTGAAAGAATTTTGACAGTTGTTCACCACTAGAGGGCGTTAGTTCATGTGTTTCACATAGATAACATTGAGCTCAGGCACGTGAAGCTCCTAGGAGTCAGCACTGATTGGCTAAAAATGCTAGTCTGTCAAAAGAACTGAAATAAGGGGGCAGTTTGCAGAGGCTTAGATAGAAGGTAATCACAGAGGTAAAAATATATTATAATAACTGTGTTGGTTATGCAAAACTGGGGAATGGGTAATAAAGGGATTATCTACATTTTTAAACAACAAAAATTCTGGTGTTTACTGTCCCTTTAAGGAACTTTCAACCAATAGATGGTGCTATGGCGTATTACGCAATGTTAATGTATGTGACTGGGGAACAGTTACAATTTTATTTTATTGTTTTAATAATCTTCTCTTGTTTATTTTACAGAATTTAAAATGAATTTTTTTTCTTTGTAATTTAAGTTAATATATTTGCTTTATGTGTAAGAGTTATCGGGGTCTATTTATCAAAGCGTCAACTGAAAATATGCTTGAATTACGCGTTGTATTTGTTGCGAGATTGATCCACCGTAGTTATCAAAGCTTCAAGATCGGCAAATGTTGAACTTTGTGACGTAAAATAGAATTCCGCGATCTCAATCCAACTCAGATCAATGCTTGCGTCATTACAAATGTTTCAAATTCAGATTCAACTCTTTTTGAACATTTTCCAAATGTATCAAACATCTAACAGGTACGCTCGAGTGTATTCTGACAAAGCGTACCTAGTTTTCAATCCACCACCCTTCAAGTCGGGATGCCATAGAAGTCAATGGGAGTCTGAAAACACAGAAAGCTTATGTTCGATGCTGCAAGAGTATGAAGTATGTTACATAAAAAGTAAATTAGAAACTCTATTAAAATTGTATACCCTTTCTAAATCAAACAATATTATTGCTCCACATTTGGTGCACTAGTAGATAGAGGGATAAAAACTGAAAAATACATTACTAATTATGGATTATGTTACAAATGTATCTCTCATTACAAAGCAAGGGGACAATATTTCTACAAATTTGTTGAAAAGTTTTGCCCCAAACTTGTTGCACTAATAGATATAGAGATAAAAATAAAATACAGAAATTAATATATAGCTAACTTTCTTTTTATATTTTGTGAAAAATCTATGTGCACCATGTTTAAGCCATGTAATACAGGTCACACTCTTCACTTCGCACCAATTTTGACTCAACACTGTTCACACCAATTATGACACAAACTCCTAAACAACCCACACACTAGTGAATTTTTCAACCACTTTTGATTGGAATATGCATAATCACATGATTTATGACATCAGCCATTCTGATTCAAATATACATTTTAAACTATCAATAATGAATAAAAATGCTCAAAACTTGTGTCATTGATCACTCATCAGAACTTGTAAGTGCCATTTGTTACATTGTGTATTATACTTTGAAAGTATGTTATGTGAATTTAGAATTAAAGATAAACATTGATGCTGACATAAGGACACACAGTGTAATATTTTAGACAATGATTTTATTATTATTATTCTTTATTTATAAAGCGCTAACAGATTCCGCAGCGCTGTCCATGGGTACTAAGATAAAAGTACAGTACAATACAATATAAAAGACACCAAAGTTTAACAAATCAAATACAGGGGGAATGGAGGGCCCTGTTCCTGTGGGAAATTACAATCTAGATGGTAGGAGGGTGAGAAACAGGAGGGGGGGACTGCAAAGGTGAGAATGATGTTAGTGTGGAAATAGATGAGGCAGCAGTTAGGCAGGTAGAATTCATTTTTTACTGATTTAGAGATAGGCTTCCATGACCAGAAAGGTCTTTAGGGAGCATTTAAAGGAGGAAAGGTTAGGGGAAAGTCTAACAGCTCTGGGAAGTGCATTCCAGATGGTTGTTGCCGCACAAGAGAAGTCCTGTAGCCTGGCATGGGAGGAGGTGATGGTAGAAGATGCAAAGAGCAGGTCATTGTTGGATCTTAGGGGGCGGGCTGGAGTATATTTCTTGATGAGTGAGGACAGGTAGGGGGGGCTACATTGGTAAGGGCTTTGTAGGTCAGGATGAGAATTTTGAATTTAATTCTGCTGTGGATGGGTAGCCAGTGAAGGGACTCGCTGTCATGAACTCCTCAGTTCCACCTTAACTTATGTTACTACATCTCACATACCACCTTAAGAATCAATTATCTGGCTCTCTTTTCCTTTAAAAGCTTTCCATTTCCCATACACCTTTGCTGGTTTATTGAAGGTTGATACCCACTCACTCTCCAGCCTTTCTTGTTACTTGTCTAAAACAGAGTATCACTTGTTCTGTGATTAGCTCTGTCTCCTTCAACTGAATCTACTTCTCATCTAAAGCAGAAGTCACCTGTTGCAACTGCAGCACGCACGCTGCTTAACGGACACAGGCCGCAATCTGCGGAGAGGATCAGAGAGGCTGCACGCACACAGCTGCTAGAGCCAGGTTCCGTATACAAGTGTTAGCATTGCCGTTAAGACTGTGAACTTATCTTTACCGTATGATGTAATGTTTAACAGCGCAGCAAGCTGATACAGTATTCGTAACACTGTTTACAAATCTTTACTGCAAGGTGTATTATTTAAAGGCTCAGCAAGCTGAAACAGTAAACTTAACACTGTGAACTTATCTTTACCACAAGGTGTATTATTTAAAGGGCCAGCAAGCTGAAACATTATACTCCACGCTGTGAACTTATCTTTACCGCAAGGTGTATTATTTAAAGGCTCAGTATTACCTTAAAGGGGACCTCACTTATCTGTCACAAACCTATATAAACGGCTACTTATTATCTATAAAAGTTTACATAGTACAAACTTATCTCTGGACCCAGATATAATTCACCTGATCTTACTACTTATAATTTTGAGGTGAATATTCCGGGCTACATTAATCCAGGTGATTAAGACTGTCACCTCACTAGCAGACAGACTTAATCACATGATACATACAAACTATTTACCAGAGAATACTCATAATCAGACTAAAGAAACAGCAATCGAATTGCTGATCATTACATAATAAACCAGCCTTAAAATCTATGGCCTAGATTTGGAGTTTGGCGGTAGCCGTGAAAACCAGCGTTAGAGGCTCCTAACGCTGGTTTTAGGCTACCTCCGGTATTTGGAGTCACTCAAAATAGGGTCTAACGCTCACTTTTCAGCCGCGACTTTTCCATACCGCAGATCCCCTTACGTCAATTGCGTATCCTATCTTTTCAATGGGATTTTTCTAACTCCGGTATTTAGAGTCGTGTCTGAAATGAGCGTTAGAAATCTAATGACAAAACTCCAGCCGCAGAAAAAAGTCAGTAGTTAAGAGCTTTCTGGGCTAACGCCAGTTCATAAAGCTCTTAACTACTGTGCTCTAAAGTACACTAACACCCATAAACTACCTATGTACCCCTAAACCGAGGTCCCCCCACATCGCCGCAACTCGATTAAATTTTTTTAACCCCTAATCTGCCGACCGCCACCTACGTTATCCTTATGTACCCCTAATCTGCTGCCCCTAACACCGCCGACCCCTAAATTAAATTTATTAACCCCTAATCTGCCCCCCACAACGTCGCCGCCACCTACCTACAATAATTAACCCCTAATCTGCCGACCGCAAAGAGCCGCCAGCTACATTATAGCTATGTACCCCTAATCTGCTGCCCCTAACACCGCCGACCCCTATATTATATTTATTAACCCCTAATCTGCCCTCCCTAACATCGCCGACACCTAACTTCAATTATTAACCCCTAATCTGCTGACCGAATCTCGCCGCTATTCTAATAAATGTATTAACCCCTAAAGTCTAACCCTAACACTAACACCCCCCTAAGTTAAATATAATTTTAATCTAACGAAATTAATTCACTCTTATTAAATAAATTATTCCTATTTAAAGCTAAATACTTACCTGTAAAATAAATCCTAATATAGCTACAACATAAATTATAATTATATTATAGCTATTTTAGGATTAATATTTATTTTACAGGTAACTTTGTATTTATTTTAACCAGGTACAATAGCTATTAAATAGTTAAGAACTATTTAATAGCTAAAATAGTTAAAATAATTACAAATTTACCTGTAAAATAAATCCTAACCTAAGTTACAATTAAACCTAACACTACACTATCAATAAATTAATTAAATAAAATACCTACAATTACACCTAACACTACACTATCAATACATTAATTAAATACAATACCTACAAATAACTACAATGAAATAAACTAACTAAAGTACAAAAAATAAAAAAGAACTAAGTTACAAAAAATAAAAAAATATTTACAAACATAAGAAAAATATTACAACAATTTTAAACTAATTACACCTACTCTAAGCCCCCTAATAAAATAACAAAGCCCCCCAAAATAAAAAAATGCCCTACCCTATTCTAAATTACTAAACTTCAAAGCTCTTTTACCTTACCAGCCCTGAACAGGGCCCTTTGCGGGGCATGCCCCAAGAAGTTCAGCTCTTTTGCCTGTAAAAAAAAACATACAATACCCCCCCCCAACATTACAACCCACCACCCACATACCCCTAATCTAACCCAAACCCCCCTTAAATAAACCTAACACTAAGCCCCTAAGGATCATCCTACCTTGTCTTCACCTCACCGGGTATCACACCGATCCGTCCTGGCTCCGATATCTTCATCCAACCCAAGCGGGGGCTAGACATCCACTGAAGAAGTCCAGAAGAGGCTCCAAAGTCTTCATCCTATCCGGGAAGAAGAGTAGATCCGGACCGGCAACCATCATCTTCCAAGCGGCATCTTCTATCTTCATCCGATGAGGACCGGCTCCATCCTGAAGACCTCCACCGCGGACCCATCTTCATCCGGCGACGTCCAACTGAAGAATGACGGTTCCTTTAAGGGACGTCATCCAAGATGGCGTCCCTCGAATTCCGATTGGCTGATAGGATTCTATCAGCCAATCGGAATTAAGGTAGGAATATTCTGATTGGCTGATGGAATCAGCCAATCAGAATCAAGATCAATCCGATTGGCTGATCCAATCAGCCAATCAGATTGAGCTCGCATTCTATTGGCTGATCGGAACAGCCAATAGAATGCGAGCTCAATCTGACTGGCTGATTGGATCAGCCAATCGGATTGATCTTGATTCTGATTGGCTGATTCCATCAGCCAATCAGAAAATTCCTACCTTAATTCCGATTGGCTGATAGAATCCTATCAGCCAATCGGAATTTGAGGGACGCCATCTTGGATGACGTCCCTTAAAGGAACCGTCATTCTTCAGTTGGACGTCGCCGGATGAAGATGGGTCCGCGGTGGAGGTCTTCAGGATGGAGCCGGTCCTCATCGGATGAAGATAGAAGATGCCGCTTGGAAGATGATGGTTGCCGGTCCGGATCTACTCTTCTTCCCAGATAGGATGAAGACTTTGGAGCCTCTTCTGGACTTCTTCAGTGGATGTCTAGCCCCCGCTTGGGTTGGATGAAGATATCGGAGCCAGGACGGATCGGTGTGATACCCGGTGAGGTGAAGACAAGGTAGGATGATCTTCAGGGGCTTAGTGTTAGGTTTATTTAAGGGGGGTTTGGGTTAGATTAGGGGTATGTGGGTGGTGGGTTGTAATGTTGGGGGGGGGGGTATTGTATGTTTTTTTTTACAGGCAAAAGAGCTGAACTTCTTGGGGCATGCCCCGGGGCCCTGTTCAGGGCTGGTAAGGTAAAAGAGCTTTGAACTTTAGTAATTTAGAATAGGGTATGGCATTTTTTTATTTTGGGGGGCTTTGTTATTTTATTAGGGGGCTTAGAGTAGGTGTAATTAGTTTAAAATTGTTGTAATATTTTTCTTATGTTTGTAAATATTTTTTTATTTTTTGTAACTTAGTTCTTTTTTATTTTTTGTACTTTAGTTAGTTTATTTCATTGTAGTTATTTGTAGATATTGTATTTAATTAATGTATTGATAGTGTAGTGTTAGGTTTAATTGTAGGTAATTGTAGATATTTGATTTAATTAATTTAATGATAGTGTAGTGTTAGGTTTAATTGTAATTTAGGTTAGGATTTATTTTACAGGTAATTTTGTTATTATTTTAACTAGGTAGCTATTAAATAGTTCTTAACTATTTAATAGCTATTGTACCTGGTTAAAATAATTACAAAGTTACCTGTAAAATAAATATTAATCCTAAAATAGCTATAATATAATTATAATTTATATTGTAGCTATATTAGGATTTATTTTACAGGTAAGTATTTAGCTTTAAATAGGAATAATTTATTTAATAAGAGTTAATTAATTTCGTTAGATTAAAATTATATTTAACTTAGGGGGGTGTTAGTGTTAGGGTTAGACTTAGCTTTAGGGGTTAATACATTTATTAGAATAGCGGTGAGCTCAAGTCGGCAGATTAGGGGTTAATAATTGAAGTTAGGTGTTGGCGATGTTAGGGAGGGCAGATTAGGGGTTAATACTATTTATTATAGGGTTAGTGAGGCGGATTAGGGGTTAATAACTTTATAATAATAGCGGTGCGGTCCGCTCGGCAGATTAGGGGTTAATAAGTGTAGTCAGGTGGAGTCGACGTTGTGGGGGCAGATTAGGGGTTAATAAATATAATATGGGGTCGGCGATGTTAGGGCAGCAGATTAGGGGTACATAGGGATAATGTAAGTAGCGGCGGTTTAGGAAGAGGCAGATTAGGGGTTAATAATAATAATATGCAGGGGTCAGCGACAGCGGGGGCGGCAGATTAGGGGTTAATAAGTGTAAGGTTAGGGATGTTTAGACTCGGGGTACATGTTAGAGTGTTAGGTGCAGACGTAGGAAGTGTTTCCCCAAAGGAAACAATGGTGCTGCGTTAGGAGCTGAACGCGGCTTTTTGCAGGTGTTAGGAAACAATGGGGCTGTTTGAGCTGAAAAAAAACCTATGGCGGAATCGTGCACGAGCACGTTTTTGAGGCTGGCCGCTTGCGTAAGCAACTCTGGTATCGAGAGTTGAAGCTGCTTTAAATATGCTCTACGCTCCTTTTTTGGAGCCTAATGCAGCCATTCTGTGGACTCTCAATACCAGAGTTATTTTTATGGTGCGGCCAGAAAAAAAACAGCGTTAGCTTTTCGGGTCGTTACCGACAAAACTCTAAATCTAGCCGTATATTTGATAATGGAGCCCAGTGACCTGACATCACAAATCCATACCCTAAATCAACGTTTGGATAGTCTGACACAGGCTTTTAGAGAGCTGCAGGTAGAAAACCAGAGTCTCAAAGCCTGTTTAAGGGAAGCATTGTCAAATAGGAACTCTGGAACTGATCATCAAGCAGAACCCCAAGTCTCCTACCCAGAGAAATTTTCTGGAGATCGTTCCACATTTAGGCAGTTTAGGAATGCATGCCTCTTGCTTTTTGACCTTCGTCCTAGGACATATGCAACTGATAGGTCCAAGGTTCTAACCATACTCTCCTATCTCAGGGGAAAACCCAGGGCCTGGGCCAACTCCTTTTATGAGACCCAGGACCCCATTCTAAATTCCCTGAATGCTTTCCTAAAGGCATTATCAGGCCTCTACGATGACCCCTACCGTCAAATAACTGCAGAAAGTAAACTCAGGAACTTAAAGCAGTCTAAAGCACCAGTAGAAGAGTACATTACCAGATTTAGAATCTGGGCTGGAGATTCCCTCTGGAATGAGGTATCTCTAAAAAACCAATACCGTCTCAGACTTGCAGAGGAGATCAAGGATGAGCTCGCCAGGATTGGTATACCGGATCGTCTTGACGACCTTTATGTCCTCACGATTATAATTGACAGACGCCTTAGAGAGAGGAAGCAGGAAAGAAGCCCATCTACAGCACCAGTTCGCAGGGTACTGCCAACTCCTCCAACCATTGGTCCACCGTCCGATCAACCCATGGACATCAGTTTTATTAGGGGTCCACTTACCCCGCAGGAAAAGGCTAGACGCCGAACTGCGAATTTATGTATGTACTGCGCAGGTACTGGTCATGCAGTTAAGGACTGCCCTCTATTACTAAAGCAGAAGATAGGTAAGATCCATAACATAAAACATTGTTTCCACACAAAAACCACTGCTACAGCTTAACTTACCATTCCCTTGCTTTTGCAGTGGGACCGACACAGGATAGAGTGTAACGCCATCATCGATACAGGCACTTTATCTGCAATTTTGCAGCCATTGCTAGGCCACTCACTAACCTGACAAGGACCTCTAAGCCATTCATCTGGACTCCAGAATCTCAAAAGGCATTTGAACTCCTTAAATCTCTATTTGTCACTTCCCCAGTACTGCACATTCCCAACAACAAAGCACAATTCGTATTGGAAGTGGATGCGTCCGAATACGCCATCGGATCTATTCTATCCCAGAGGCTCTTACCACCCAGTGTGTTACTTCTCCAGACTCCTTACACCTGCTGAACTCAACTATCCAGTAGGGGAAAAGGAGCTTCTCACAATTAAGACTTCATTTGACCAGTGGAGACATTTGCTGGAGGGCGCAGAACATCCAATAGTAATTTATACGGACCATAAAAACCTACAATATCTTCAAACTAGTCGTACTTTGTCAGCTCGTCAGCTCAGGTGGAGCTTGTACTTTTCATTATTCAATTTCACCATCACATATCGACCTGGATCAAGAAACGGTAAGACGGACGCTCTGTCTCGAAAAGATATTAAGCCTTCCACAGCTCCTCCCAACTCAACAATAGTTCCCGTTACATCCATAATAGGTGTACTCTCACCTGATAGCACTGAATTAAAGAACCAACAACAACTGGATACAACAAAGGCTACTTACCCTCTCACCCCTGATCAAAACGGTATCCTCTGTAATAAGTCAAGATATTACATACCACCATCTCTCCGGACAAAAGTTTTATCTATAACTCATGATTCCTCCTTAGCTGGTCATTTGGGAATACATAAGACCTATGACCTTCTACAAAGGCACTTCTGGTGGCCTTCTATGAGACACTCAGTAAAACAATATATAAGTTCCTGTTCCACCTGTCAAACCTGTAAACCATCTCATCAACTCCCTCTGGGCCTATTGCAAAACATACCCTTACGAGACTATCCGTGGGCATACGTCTCTATGGATTTTATCGTTGATCTTCCAAGCTCCTGTGGCATGACTGTCATCTTTGTCGTAGTTGACCTGTTCTCTAGAATGGCCCAATTCATTCCTACAGCTTCACTTCCTACAGCACAGCAGACTGCAGATCTATTTATCAAAGAGATTGTTCGACTGCATGGCCTTCCAGTATCTGTACTCAGTGACAGAGGGTCGCAATTTACATCCAAGTTTTGGAGATCCCTATGTCAATCTCTTGGCATTCAGCAACACCTGACTACATCGTACCACCCGCAAACAAATGGGCTATGTGAACGTACCAACCAATGGTTGGAGCAATACCTGAGATGTTTTTGCTCCAATAAACACGACTCTTGGGCTTCGCTCCTTCCTCAGGCTGAATTTTCTTTCAATAACACTACTAATTCATCCACAGGATTTTCACCCTTTTATGTCAACTCAGGAAGGCACCCTCATTTTCACCCGCTACCTCCTGCAAACAGTCCCTGTCCACAAGTAAATGACTTGGTCAACTCCATTAAACAGACCTATACTGTCATACAAGAGAACATCAAGCTAGCACAAGCCACCCAGAAACGATACTACGACCTACGCCATCGTCCCCAACCCACCTACAAAGTGGGTGACTTAGTTTGGCTCGCCACCAAAAATCTTAAATTACCTACACCCTGTAGGAAATTCAATAAACTGTTTGTGGGACCCTTCCCGATAGTGGCTATAAGCAACCCTGTCACTGTTACCCTACAACTCCCAGCAACTTACCGTATACATCCCACATTTCATGTGTCACTTGTCAAACCCTGTGATCCCTCTACCCATGTCTCTCCATCTCCTCCAGAATTTCCTACACCTGACCCCGAATACGAAGTACATTCTATAGTCGACTTCCGAAGGTATCACGGTGAACTCCAATACCTTGTCCGCTGGTCGGGGTATGACTCATCTGAGGATTCCTGGGAGCTGGCATCCAATCTATCGGCTCCCCGTCTGGTGTCTGTGCTCCACCGTAGGCATCCTGATCGTCCAGCGCCTTGACACCTCCTTGAGGTTCTTTTGAGGGGGGGGATGTGTCATGAACTCCTCAGTTCCACCTTAACTTATGTTACTACATCTCACATACCACCTTAAGAATCAATTATCTGGCTCTCTTTTCCTTTAAAAGCTTTCCATTTCCCATACACCTTTGCTGGTTTATTGAAGGTTGATACCCACTCACTCTCCAGCCTTTCTTGTTACTTGTCTAAAACAGAGTATCACTTGTTCTGTGATTAGCTCTGTCTCCTTCAACTGAATCTACTTCTCATCTAAAGCAGAAGTCACCTGTTGCAACTGCAGCACGCACGCCACTCTAACAACTTCCAGCTTAACGGACACAGGCCGCAATCTGCGGAGAGGATCAGAGAGGCTGCACGCACACAGCTGCTAGAGCCAGGTTCTGTATAGAAGTGTTAGCATTGCCGTTAAGACTGTGAACTTATCTTTACCGTATGGTGTAATGTTTAACAGCGCAGCAAGCTGATACAGTATTCGTAACACTGTTTACAAATCTTTACTGCAAGGTGTATTATTTAAAGGCTCAGCAAGCTGAAACAGTAAACTTAACACTGTGAACTTATCTTTACCACAAGGTGTATTATTTAAAGGGCCAGCAAGCTGAAACATTATACTCCACGCTGTGAACTTATCTTTACCGCAAGGTGTATTATTTAAAGGCACAGTATTACCTTAAAGGGGACCTCACTTATCTGTCACAAACCTATATAAACGGCTACTTATTATCTATAAAAGTTTACATAGTACAAACTTATCTCTGGACCCAGATATAATTCACCTGATCTTACTACTTATAATTTTGAGGTGAATATTCCGGGCTACATTAATCCAGGTGATTAAGACTCTGTCTCCTCACTAGCAGACAGACTTAATCACATGATACATACAAACTATTTACCAGAGAATACTCATAATCAGACTAAAGAAACAGCAATCAAATTGCTGATCATTACACTCGCAGAGAGGTGCAGCAGATACAGAGCATCGGGAGAGGTGGATTAGCCTAGCAGAGGCATTTAGGATGGATTGAAGAGGGGAGAGGTGGGAGAGAGGGAGGCCAGTTAGTAGGTTATTACAGTAGTCAAGTCGGGAGATTACCAGGGAGTGGATTAGCTGTTTAGTAGTTTCAGCACTCAGAAATGGACGGATTTTGGAGATATTGCGTAGATGGTTGCGACAGGAGGAAGAGAGCAATTGGATGTGGGGTATGAAGGACAGATTGGAGTCAAGTGTAACTCCTAGGATGCGGACTTGGGGTGATGGGGAGATAGTGGTGTCACCAACAGTGACTGAAAAGTTAGGAACCAGGGTAGAATTAGAGGGGGGATTAGAAGGAGCTCAGTCTTGGACATATTGATTTTTAGGTGGTGAGAGGCCATCCAAGAAGAAATGCCAGATAAGCAGACACTGATGTGAGCAAGGACAGAAGGAGAGAGTGAAGGGGTGGATAGGTAGATCTGGGTATCATCAGCATAGAGGTGGTAGTTGAAGCCATAGCTACTGATAAGTTTACCCATTGAGGATGTATAAATAGAGAAGAGTAGGGGACCCAGAACAGAGCCTTAAGGTACTCCAACAGACAGAGGCAATGGAGAGGAGTCGCCACCAGCAAAGGAGACAGAAAAGGAACTATTAGAGAGATAAGAGTGGATCCAGGAAAGGGCAGTGTCAGAGAGCCCAAAGGAGCTGAGAGTCCGTAGGAGAAGGGGATGGTCAACTGTTTCAAAGGCAGCAGACAGATCAAGTAAGATAAGTATTGAGTAGTGGCCATTTTTTTTAAGCAGAAAGAAGATCATTAGTAGCTTTGGTGAGGGCAGTCTCAGTTGAGTGTTGGGAACGGAAGCCAGACTGTAAGGGGTCAAGCAGTGAGTTGGAGGACAAGAAGTGGGTTAAGCGATCGAAGACTAGTTTTTCCAGGACTTTTGAAGCTAGCGGAAGCAGTGATATGGGACAGTAATTAGCAGGAGAATTGGGGTCGAGGGAGGGTTTTTTGAGGATGGGGGTGACCTTTGCATGTTTGAAGGAAGATGGGAATGAACCGGTAGTAAGGGATAGGTTAAATATGTGAGTAAGAGCTGGAGTGAGGGTAGAAGACAGAGAAGGTATTAGATGTGAAGGTATAGGGACAAGTGGGCAGGTAGTGGTGTGAGGAAGACGATAGGGAACTCACTTCATTCTCAGAGGTAGGGGGGAAGGTGCTGAGAGTGGTGGAGGGGGTTGCCGGGGGCAGAGATGGAAGGTTGCAGACTTGTGTTGGGATATTACTTCGGATGGTAATTGTCTTGTTGAAAAAGTAGTCTGCCAGGTCTTTAGCACTAAAGGCAGATGAAGGGGGTGGTGAAGGTGGATAAAGGAGAGAGTTAAAAATGGAGAAGAGACGTTTAGGGTTTGAGGAGTGAGTAGATATAATAGAAGAGAAATAGGTTTGCTTGGCTAAGTGAAGGGCAGAGGAGTAAGAATAAAGAATGAACTTACAGTGAAGGAAATCTGATTCAGAGCGGGATTTCCTCCAGGCACGTTCAGCAGCACGGGAGCATTTTTGCAGGTAGCGTGTTTGGTTAGAGTGCCAGGGTTGGAGCTGACGATGTGGGGTTTTGCGTATTTGGGGAGGAGCGAAAGTGTCCAGTGCCGAGGAGAGAGTATTGTTATAGTGGGTTGTAGCAAGGTCAGGGCAGGATATTGTGGAAGTGTGGGGAGGTGTTTTTGAATAAGGTTGGAGAGTTGTAGAGGATCCACAGTGTGCAGATTTCTACAGGTGCGGGGGTGAGGGGGAGAAGTAGGTTTAGCCTGTATATTAAGTTTAAAGGTGAGCAGATGGTGGTCTGAGATGGGAAATGGGAGACAGTTGGCGTCAGAGGGAGAGCAGAGGTAGGAGAATACTAGATCAATAGAGTGTCTGTCGCGGTGAGTAGGGAATATGGTGGATTGTGAGAGACTAAAGGAGTTTGTAAGTGAGAGAAGTTTAGAGGCAGCAGGGGCAGATGGGTTATCAATGGGGATGTTGAAGTCCCCCAGGATTAAAGCAGGTGTATTTGTAGAGAGAAAGTGAAAAAGCCAGGCAGCGAAGTTATCAAGGAATTGGGAGGTTGGTCCAGGGGGGCGATAGATAACTGCCACCCTGAGGGAGAGGGGGCAGAATAGTCGGATGCAGTGAACTTCAAAGGAGGAAAAGGAGAGAGATGGATGAGGCTGCAGGTGCTGAAAGGAGCAGGAGGGGGAGAGTAAGATTCCAACACCACCACCATGTCTATCACCTGGCCTAGGTGTGTGGCTAAAGTGGAGACCACCATGCGTGAGAGCAGCAATGGAAACAGTGTCAGAAGATGATAACCAGGTTTCAGTAATTGCTAGAAGATTGAAGGTGTTAGAAACAAACAGGTCATGAACAGTTGTAAGTTTGTTACAAACAGAGCGTGCATTCCAAAGAGCACAAGAAAAGAGAGGGGATAAGCTCTGTGTGTTAATTGAGATGAGATTGTTAGGATTGCGTAATATAGAGTTTTTGCAATGGGGGACTGAGTGAGAGTGTAAAAGTGTGGTGATTGCTGCAGGGCCAGGTTTAGGAGAGATGTCATCAGCAGCAGGAGGAGTGTGAGTGACAGAAGGTGAGAGGGGGACTTGAAGGAGTGGGTATGATTAGACACAGGAGAGTTAGATGGGGAAGTATTTCTAAGGAGACAAAGTAGTTCATGAGAGGAGAGCATAGGGGATGAGAGAAGGGAGGGTGAGATATGGATAGTGTGTGGATTATTGTTGCTACAGGGAAGTGCAGGGATTTTTAGGAAATAGCAGAAAAGACATGGAAAGCATTGTGCAGGTGTATAGTTAGTAAGTTTTACCTGTTAGTGGGACAGCAGTTTCCCCCTCCAGTTTCTAACTCCAGTTCTTAACTCGGCCACTTGTAACACAGGGCACTTAGAAGCACAGGGCACAAAGAGCCAAGTGTTCACTTATTTCTAGTAGTCAGATTATAAATTGTAATGATTTGAATCAGGACAGCTGTGCACAGGCAGACTAGTTAGGAGACTGGAGTTATACACACTTGCAAATTAGATTGGGGGAATACAAATGGTTGGGAAGCACACATATATTGTACAAAGGAACTGATAACAAATCTAACAAAAAATCATAAATCCAGACAGCAGGAGAGATGCATACCAATGTATTTTAGCAAATTAAAGGGATACAGAGGGGCAACCAGGCAGATAAAGGAAGCAGGAGAGATGCATACCAGTGTATTTTAGCAAATTAAAGGGATACAGAGGGGCAACCAGGAAGATAAAGGAAGCAGGAGACATGCATACCTGTAGAGAGATGAGATGGAGGGTTAGAACAGTGCTTCATGTTGTTAGTAGAGCATTCTAGGTGGTAGTGTCATGGATACAACTCCAGTTCTTAACTCGGCCACTTGTAACACAGGGCACTTAGAAGCACAGGGCACAAAGAGCCAAGGCATCAGAGAGCCAAGTGTTCACTTATTTCTAGTAGTCAGATTATAAATTGTAATGATTTGAATCAGGACAGCTGTGCACAGGCAGACTAGTTAGGAGACTGGAGTTATACACACTTGCAAATTAGATTGGGGGAATACAAATGGTTGGGAAGCACACATATATTGTACAAAGGAACTGATAACAAATCTAACAAAAAATCATAAATCCAGACAGCAGGAGAGATGCATACCAATGTATTTTAGCAAATTAAAGGGATACAGAGGGGCAACCAGGCAGATAAAGGAAGCAGGAGAGATGCATACCAGTGTATTTTAGCAAATTAAAGGGATACAGAGGGGCAACCAGGTAGATAAAGGAAGCAGGAGACATGCATACCTGTAGAGAGATGAGATGGAGCGTTAGAACAGTGCTTCATGTTGTTAGTAGAGCATTCTAGGTGGTAGTGTCATGGATACAACTCCAGTTCTTAACTCGGCCACTTGTAACACAGGGCACTTAGAAGCACAGGGCACAAAGAGCCAAGGCATCAGAGAGCCAAGTGTTCACTTATTTCTAGTAGTCAGATTATAAATTGTAATGATTTGAATCAGGACAGCTGTGCACAGGCAGACTAGTTAGGAGACTGGAGTTATACACACTTGCAAATTAGATTGGGGGAATACAAATGGTTGGGAAGCACACATATATTGTACAAAGGAACTGATAACAAATCTAACAAAAAATCATAAATCCAGACAGCAGGAGAGATGCATACCAATGTATTTTAGCAAATTAAAGGGATACAGAGGGGCAACCAGGCAGATAAAGGAAGCAGGAGAGATGCATACCAGTGTATTTTAGCAAATTAAAGGGATACAGAGGGGCAACCAGGCAGATAAAGGAAGCAGGAGACATGCATACCTGTAGAGAGATGAGATGGAGGGTTAGAACAGTGCTTCATGTTGTTAGTAGAGCATTCTAGGTGGTAGTGTCATGGATACAACTCCAGTTCTTAACTCGGCCACTTGTAACACAGGGCACAAAGAGCCAAGGCATCAGAGAGCCAAGTGTTTTAAAATTTGAATTGATGTTTTATTAAATATAATCTTAAACTGATAGCTCAAAGGAATAGCCCACCTAACATTAAACTGTTGTGATTCAGATATAGCAGAAATTAAAATTACCTCTTTACTATCATGCTATTTTCAGTGTATTTCTTCCTTCTCTTGAATTTCTTTTTCAGTAAGAAATGTCATCTTATATGCCAGCCCATTTTATAACACCTGTGAAGGGGTGGTTTTTAAAACTAGATTGCAATCAGGAGGGATTACACAGGTACAGAGAGAAAACTATCCCAGCTTTTAAAATATCCATTGATTGCAAATAAATACATATGATACTCTTATTACATGTTATATTTGCAATTATTCCTGCTCAGAATAATAATACATTTACACTATATACATATAGTTGTATAAATAAACACAGAGATGTGAAAGACAACATTGTTTAGAACAAAAAAAGGAATTTAGGGACATGTAAATATGTTTGCAAATGATTTCTGACTTACACACACACATATATATATATATATATATATATATATATATATATATATATATATATATATATATATATATATATACACACACAAGTATGTGCAAAGATATTTGTACGAATTCTAGAATTAATACATTATAAAAATTATAAATTATAAAAATAAAATATGAGATAAAAGCATATCATGACTTCTAGAAATACAAATATACATTCATTTATTTGAAAGTATCATATAAAATATTTTTTTGCATAACAAATCAATATAAGCATAACTTTCTATGAGATATTGTTTGTTGAGGTATAAATCTATCTATTTCTTGGACATTAACAGTTGAAAAATAAAAGATTAGCTTTAAAAAAATGTGCTTGTTCATGGACAGTAAATAAATGGTATAAATAAAGTTGGGAAAAACCTGAATAACCAAGACATCGATGACTGTTAGTTAACACTAGTCAGATGATCTTCGCACCGTACTTAACGCACATGTTTTTGACGTCTTTTTTGATAAATAATGAGATCAGATATTCAGATCCGTGGCAGCGATGTTTGGCGAGTGTATTGACACCTGCGAATGAAACATAGTTCACGTTTTGATAAATAGGCCCCATCATCTTGATGCTCTAAATATAAACATTAAAATGTTAAGTGCTTATGTGATATTTAGAACCAGCAACACAGTGTCATTGAAGATATAGGCTGTTAAATATTTTTGTTGCTTTGCCCACCTATTGCATATTACCAACAAGCATTGACCATTCATTTTGGGTGACTGTCAGTTATGTGTTCATTGAATAATTGAGGTGCGGGGGGCATGGCTTGGAGGCGACCATGCTAGGTCGCAATTGATGAAGCTCTCTGAACATTCCTACAACTTTAACAATTATTTACGCTAATATATATCATTAAGCCTTCTAATAGGGGTGTTGGGCTATCCCACACAGAGGTGTTCCTAGCACATAAAGCTGTTCACTGCCGTGCCTTCAGAGAGCTGAAGTAATTAGCCGAGAATCTCCAGAGTGACTTTAACTTATCAACCCCCCCCCCCCGGACCGCTGGGGTCAGAGCGGCAGTGGATCATACTCTCATATCTAGATTTCCTATCCTGACCATGAAGGAGAACTATCAATCACAGATAAAAGAACTTCTCATGAAGGTGGAGATACAGCTATGAAGCAACTTTATAGACCTTATAAATGTTGTCAGAGATCCATGTGGTCGCGGAGACAACAGCATAGCCAAGATGGCGGAGAGTGGGGAGGATCGCTGGCAGCATGCAAAACCTCAAACGGATGAAAATACCCCTCACCAAGAAGTAGACAATACTCAGCACCTCTTCCTACAACCTGGAAAGGGCAATGCAAAATATGGCGCCTGCCCAGCCGAACTAACATCGGGGTCTCGCCACAACAAAGAGGGAATAGATGCTGCTACGCAACGGGAAAACCTTCCCATTGATCCCTTCTCTGCTGAAACTCAGGATTGTGTGGCCGGCCACCTGTCATATTGCAAAGCTTATGCAGAGGTGGGAAGCACGGGGGGTCAGATATCGAGTGAGCGGGGAGGCTCCCGGGTGTTCAATTCAAGCTATGGCCCTCTACGATATGGGACTTACATCTGCTTGGGGCCATTCACTAATTTTGTCCTCAGCTACCCAAATCGCCCTGCACAGTGGCAGACCCAATCCCACTGGACCCTGGATATGTCTTTCAATGTAGGCTTGTGCCTTCCAGTTTCTGAAAAAACAGGGGTTGGCTAAGCTAATAATTTGATAACTAGAAGAATATGACACTATTGAACTAAAGGTCTGACAATCATACATGGATTAGTTGAGTTACTTTATATGTTAGATATAATGTTGGTTTTATGTTAGTGAAAGTTAATATCCCACTGCATACTTTCTCGATAGCAAGATTCAGCCTTCCTCATGTTGATTGTCTCTGAAGATTAATAGCCTGTGGCCCACATTAATATCTTGCTGTTTATTTTATCTTTTTGATAGCTAGAGACAGCTTCCCTCACAATGATTTTATGTGTGATGTTTAGGATATGTGGAGGAAGTATAGTAGTAGAGAATAAGTATGTGTTGCCAAATCTCTCAAATCTGTGAGCCTTTTACTAGCCCAAGTTCTATGTACACCATGCGGAGGCAGCTATATAGAGGGTAGGCCACTTACACATAGACATATAACTCGGGCTGCCCTTGATACTCCTGTCCTTTGTAGGGGGTTGCCTCAGATTAATATGTCCTCATGTAAATTATGTATATTGGTCTACGCTATTAGCTCATGAAACACCTTCCAAAATACATAGACTTTCTCCTCATAATATGTTATCTATTTATTTTTATATAAGGTTATATGTTTGATCCACTTATTATTTAGTAGAACCTCAAGCGGTGCTTACCCTCTGAAAAACTACTATGAAGTCACTGCTTGCTATTAGTGTTATAATTGTATTCCAGATTCATTATGTGTGATGCAACTAATACATTTCACTAGATTTTCCTATACCAAAGGGCCCGTAACAGGCCGGCTACTTAGTCGCCAATGGAAGCACCTAAAAAATATAAAATGGAGGGTCAATAAGTTTATAAATTAACATTCATATTGTTTTCTTTTCACTTATGTCGTTGTATTGTGACTTATGAATAACCTTGTCATTCCTGCCATGTGACAATTACTAACAGAAAGGATTTACTTCGTAAGAAAACACCAAGAATTAAAGCAACAAAAGAAGACAAAAATAGATTTTTTGACCCATTCATTACAACATATTGTCAAAATAAACATCTGATAGAAAAAATTATAAAGAAATATTGGTCAATATTAAAAAACAATGAAAGACTAGGGGAATTATTGCCCGAATTTCCAAATATAATACACAAAAAAGCAAGAAACTTAAAATCAATGCTGGCACCGACAGATTTAAAAAATAAGAACAAAAAAAGAATTCAAAATTCAGACATTAAGGATGACAACCCTCCCGAGAATACTATATGTAATGCAGGCTATCCCTATTAAGATCCCCACATCTCTCCTTAACAGATGGCAGGGTATGCTAAACAAATACATATGGGGGTCTATAAAACCTAGAATAAATAGAAATACACTATATAGGCCACTGATGGAAGGAGGATTAGGTTTACCATGCCTGGACATATACTATAAAGCTATAGGGCTCCAAAGAATTTTGGATTGGCATAGGAACGCACAGATTAAAGCCTGGGTAACAATAGACTCGCATATCCTAAGGACCCCAAACGTGGGAGTCCTGTGCTGGATTCCTAAGATACATAGACCGGACTCTACTAATAGATATCCACTATATGAAAACGTTTTCTCTATTTGGGATAAATTGATTGCACATTCCAGCCATATCTCCACACTATGTTCACCAATGTCTCCAATTTCACCAAACGCAGAGTTTCTGGGGGGACTAGACTACACAAAAGCAGGGCCCACCCGACTTGAAATTGGTCATACAACTCAGATATATAACTTGATAGCAAAATCAAAAGTTAAGCAAAGAGGTGAGTTGGGAGATTATTTGAATGGGGCCTTCACGCATTGGCTCAAATATAAACAACTGGTACACTTGATAGAGAAATCCGAACACAGACAAGCATGGATGAGGCCATTAACACTATTCGAAACACAATGCATGACTAAGGGAACACTTAGGCACACATTATCTATAGCTAAACGCATAGTGACTACTAGTATAGGCTAGGAATTACCATCATATACTCACAACTGGCACAAAGAATTAGAAATCGAACTAGATAGCAATTCTTGGAAAAAAAAATTTCAGTCAACCAAAACTTCATCCACGTCAGCTAGAATCATAGAACTAAATTATAAAATAATGTCACGATGGTATCTCACTCCATCACGTCTGCACAGTATTTATTCCACTGCATCCGATAGATGCTGGAGGGGGTGTGGACTAAAGGGGTCCATGTCACACATATGGTGGAGTTGCCCAAAAATCCGTTCACTATGGGAACAAATTAAATCCCTACTAAAGCACCTGTTTGCCCCCAATTTCATATTGAAACCAACTATGGTCCTACTAAACTTACCAATTCCAAAAATCTGCCGAATTCGTCAGCGCTTATTTCAGTTTATCCTAAACTCAGCCAAAACAGTAATAGCACGAAACTGGAAAAACCCCACAGCCCCCACAATACAAGAATGGCTACATCACTTTGAAGAAACACTTATATTAGAAGAGTATGGATATTTTAGAACCCAAAGATTAGAGATGTTTTTAGATATTAAATTTTTTTGGGACACAATAAAACAACAACACTTTAGCAGTTAAGAGGAGATACAAAGGCTCAGAGTTGTTGGGGTGAAAAGGGTTTCCCTTCCCTCCCCCCTCCCATGTCTTAGCTCCCTTACTCTTAGAACCTCAAGAAAGAAAGTATGAAGTAATCCTGGTAATATATATGATAATTGACAAAGGTTTGATGATATAAGACAAATGCTAAATGATGTCTGCTGACAGCGGACTTTACAGACAAAAAATGTTATGTACATGACTCTCTTTTATGTTTATGTTTGTGTTTTATGTTCTGTTGTATTTGATATAATGTTGGAAAATCAATAAAAATTATTAAAAAAAAAAAAAAAAAAAAGAATTCAAAAAGATCTTTTTGAAAAAAACGTAAAAGGTTTTTTCCCATGTATAACAATTAAAGCTTGCAAACATGCCAAAAAAGCAAAAGAATTTAAATCAAATATTACAGGTAAGAATTATAAGATACTATGGCCTAGATTTAGAGTTGGGCGGTAGCCGTCAAAACCAGCGTTAGAGGGTCCTAACGCTGGTTTTTACCGCCCGCTGGTATTTGGAGTCAGTCAGGAAAGGGTCTAACGCTCACTTTGCAGCCGCAACTTTTCCATACCACAGATCCCCCTACGCCATTTGCGTATCCTATCTTTTCAATGGGATCTTTCTAACGCCGGTATTTAGAGTCGTGGCTGAAGTGAGCGTTAGAAATCCAACGACAAAACTCCAGCCGCAGAAAAAAGTCAGTAGTTAAGAGCTTTCTGGGCTAACGCCGGTTTATAAAGCTCTTAGCTACTGTGCTCTAAAGTACACTAAAACCCATAAACTACCTATGTACCCCTAAACCGAGGTCCCCTCACATCGCCGCCACTATATTAAAAAAATGTAACCCCTAATCTGCCGCTCCATACACCGCGGCCACCTACGTTATCCCTATGTACCCCTAATCTGCTGCCCCTAACACCGCCGACCCCATATTATATTTATTAACCCCTAATATGCCGCCCCCAACGTCGCCTCCACCTACCTACAATAATTAACCCCTAATCTGCCGACAGGAGCTCACCGCTACTATAATAAATGTATTAACCCCTAATCCGCCTCACTCCCGCCTCAATAACCCTATAATAAATAGTATTAACCCCTAATCTGCTCTCCCTAACATCTCCGACACCTAACTTCAAGTATTAACCCCTAATCTGCCGACCGGAGCTCACCGCTACTCTACTAAATTTTTTAACCCCTAAAGCTATGTCTAACCCTAACACTAACACCCCCCTAAGTTAAATATAATTTTTATCTAACGAAATAAATTAACTATTATTAAATAAATTATTCCTATTTAAATCTAAATACTTACTTGTAAAATAAACCCTAATATAGCTACAATATAAATTATAATTATATTGTAGCTATTTTAGGATTAATATTTATTTTACAGGCAACTTTGTATTTATTTTAACCAGGTACAATAGCTATTAAATAGTTAATAACTATTTAATAGTTACCTAGTTAAACTAATTACAAAATTACCTGTAAAATAAATCCTAACCTAAGTTACAATTAAACCTAACACTACACTATCAATAAATAAATTAAATAAAATACCTACAATTATCTACAATTAAACCTAACACTACACTATCAATAAATTAATTAAATACAATACCTACAAATAAATACAATGAAATAAACTAACTAAAGTACAAAAAATAAAAAAGAACTAAGTTACAAAAAATAAAAAAATATTTACAAACATTAGAAAAATATTACAACAATTTTAAACTAATTACACCTACTCTAAGCCCCCTAATAAAATAACAAAGCCCCCCAAAATAAAAAAAAAATGCCCTACCCTATTCTAAAATTAAAATAGAAAAGCTCTTTTACCTTACCAGCCCTGAAAAGGGCCCTTTGCGGGGCATGCCCCAAAGAATTCAGCTCTTTTGCCTGTAAAAAAAAAACATACAATACCCCCCCCCCAACATTACAACCCACCACCCACATACCCCTAATCTAACCCAAACCCCCCTTAAATAAACCTAACACTAAGCCCCTGAAGATCTTCCTACCTTGTCTTCACCATGCCAGGTATTTTATTAGGGGGCTTAGAGTAGGTGTAATTAGTTTAAAATTGTTGTAATATTTTTCTAATGTTTGTAAATATTTTTTTATTTTTTGTAACAGTTCTTTTTTATTTTTTGTACTTTAGTTAGTTTATTTCATTGTATTTATTTGTAGGTATTGTATTTAATTAATTTATTGATAGTGTAGTGTTAGGTTTAATTGTAGATAATTGTAGGTATTTTATTTAATTTATTTATTGATAGTGTAGTGTTAGGTTTAATTGTAACTTAGGTTAGGATTTATTTTACAGGTAATTTTGTAATTATTTTAACTAGGTAACTATTAAATAGTTATGAACTATTAAATAGTTATTAACTATTTAATAGCTATTGTACCTGGTTAAAATAAATACAAAGTTGCCTGTAAAATAAATATTAATCCTAAAATAGCTACAATATAAATTATAATTATATTGTAGCTATTTTAGGATTAATATTTATTTTACAGGCAACTTTTAGGATTTATTTTACAGGTAAGTATTTAGCTTTAAATAGGAATAATTTATTTAATAAGAGTTAATTTATTTTGTTAGATTTAAATTATATTTAACTTAGGGGGGTGTTAGTGTTAGGGTTAGACTTAGCTTTAGGGGTTAATACATTTATTATAGTAGCGGTGAGCTCCGGTCGGCAGATTAGGGGTTAATTATTGTAGGTAGCTGGCGGCAACGTTGTGGGGGGCAGATTAGGGGTTAATAAATATAATATAGGGGTCGGCGGTGTTAGGGGCAGCAGATTAGGGGTACATAACTATACTGTATGTTGCGGCGGTGTACGGAGCGGCAGATTAGGGGTTAATAATAATATGCAGGTGTCAGCGATAGCGGGGGCGGCAGATTAGGGGTTAATAAATATAACATAGTGGTCGGCGATGTTAGGGGCAGCAGATTAGGGGTACATAGGGATAACGTAGCTGGTGGCGGTGTATGGAGTGGCAGATTAGGGGTTAATAATAATATGCAGGGGTCAGCGATAGCGGGGGAGGCAGATTAGGGGTTAATAAGTGTAAGGTTAGGGGTGTTTAGACTCGGGGTTCATGTTAGGGTGTTAGGTGCAGACTTAGGAAGTGTTTCCCCATAGGAAACAATGTAGCTGCGTTAGGAGCTGAACGCTGCTTTTTTGCAGGTGTTAGGGTTTTTTTCAGCTCAGACAGCCCCATTGTTTCCTATGGGGGAATCGTGCACGAGCACGTTTTTGAAGCTGGCCACGTCCGTAAGCACCGCTGGTATAGAGAGTTGCAGTGGCGGTAAATATGCTCTACGCTCCCTTTTTGGAGCCTAACGCAGCCCTTCTGTGAACTCTAAATACCAGCGGTATTTAAAAGGTGCGGGAGAAAAAAAGCATGCGTAGCTAACGCACCCCTTTGGCTGCAGAACTCTAAATCTAGCCGATAATACTATAAAATGCACAGATAGAGATACAGTATACCTTCTAGAGTGTAAATGTGGAATATATTGGAGAATCAGAAAGACCTTTACAAGATAGGATCAGAGAACACATATGGTCAATAGAAAATTATGATAAAGAAAGAAACAAAGACCTTCCTATACCAAAACATTTCTTTGAATGTAATAATGCAAACACAAATTGTTTAACATACATAGGTATTGATAAAGTAAAAATAAATTATAAATTGGAGAGGAACAAACATCCACAAAGACTTACTAAAATTGAAACAAAATAGATATACGATTTAAACACTCTATCCCCTAGAGGTCTTAATCAAGAAATTGAAATAGGATGTTATCTGTGAGACTATCCCAATAATTATTTTAGTATTTTTTTTTTCTATATAAATTGCTTTTTATCTTTTTATATTTTATATTTTGGAGTCCCTAAGTATACATACTGACTAATTTATACATATATATATTATCATCATTATCTTTTGCCTGTCACAGGCTATATATATATATATATATATATATATATATATATATATATATATATATATATATATATTAATTAGAATCTGTGCAATATGCTTATGCTAAAGTGCTTTTATAAAGGTTTTTGTTATATATAGTGATGCATGTGCTAAAATACTGCAAATGATGAAAAACCACTATAGATATGTTTGTAATTCCAAAGGGACTATAAATGATTTAAATTGTTTTTATATATTTTTATATATTTCTGTAATTTTTTATATATGTCTGTAACTTTTCTATGTATTTCTCTAAATTTTTATGTTTAATCTAACTTTTTATGCAAGTATAGCCTGTATGAAATGTATTGAAAATTTGTTGTTAAAATTTGTTATTATTTCTCTTTGCCATACTCCCTTAATTGAATATGCAAATGATATGGGAGGAAACTTTCCAAGTCTGAGGGTATATATTGCCAGTACAGAATGTATTCCATAGAGCTTGAGAAAGGCACCTTTGCCAATACATGTTGCTCCTTTTTTTGTCCTATATCGGCTTCTGTAGCCACAAAGATCCTGCAAAGACTACACCTGAGATTGATACAAAGTAGTCTGACACGCTACACAGTAGCACAATTCTCGGGGAGAGTGCTCACACGCTGATGGACTCACACGCTGACAGAATACAAGTCAAATATCCCACGAGACACAAAGCACCCGGATATACCTTGCTGCCTCCATGCAATCGATCCTTTGGATAATAGGCACCATCATTTATTCCCATTGCCCAAACTTTTTCTTGACTTCCTTCCCCTCATATACCTTTATGATATACCTTTATGATGTATATGATCTAATAGCAATATTGCAGATAGGTTTCTTTCATTTCATTTTCATTATTTGTTTTTTTGTGTTATCATGTATATTATTACTGCCTAATTCAATATTTTATTTGATTTTATTCTGATTTTATTCTGTAATAAACAACATTATCTATAAAAATAGCTGGAAACTGCACTTATTTAGCTCTGCATTGAGCGCTGTAGCTTTAAATTTAGTGTGTTTCAGAACACACTAATTTTTAATTGTTTTCTAGTCTGCACATGGGAATATAGGGAAAGTTCCCTCAAGCTGTGGTTTTAATTGCATTTCTAACTCAGTTATAAAGTTCTTTTTCTACACATTCCACAAATACATATGTGCATTTACAAACTACATATGAGCATGCACACATTAAAACAACTAATCCACATTGCACACATGCAAATCATCACTAAAGCACACCTGGACCTCCTTTACTTTGCAAACCGGTACATCATTAACCATTTACATAGGGTTTATAAGCACGCTAGAAACATGGCTTGTTTGACTGTATTGCTTTTTCGAGATGGGTGCAGGCATTGGAGGTTTCTGAGAGCTAGCAAGTTAGTTAGTGAGAGACAGAGAGTTAGTGAGTGAGAGTTAGTTAGTGAGAGAGAGTGAGAGTTAGTTAGTTAGAGACAGAGAGTTAGTGAGTGACAGTTAGTTAGTGAGAGAGAGTGAGAGTTAGTTAGTGAGAGACAGAGAGTTAGTGAGTGACAGTTAGTGAGAGAGAGTGAAAGTTAGTTAGTGAGAGACAGAGAGTTAGTGAGTGAAAGTTAGTTAGTGAGAGAGAGTGAGAGTTAGTGAAAGACAGAGTTAGTGAGTGAGTGAGAGAGAGTGAGAGTTTGTCTGGGTGAGTGTGCGAGTGCTGTTTTTTGGTACATTACATAAACACATTTACACGCAAACACATTCAATACATACATACGCATATCAGTAGCACTACATACACACACATACACTCCATACCCCATTCCCTTTAATCCCATACCCATCCCATAGTTAGAATTTGGTTGATTCACACCAACTATTGTTTACATACCCTAATTTAATCCTTTTTTTTATATGTTTGTCTGTTAATTAATACCCTTATCCTATTTTTAAGACCATTCACAGTTTGAGCACTTTTTACTTTTAGTTCATTATTTTGACCCACCTTCATTTGGGCACTTTCACATTTGGAACGAGAATGGCGGGAAGGAGGGCAGGGGAGAGCCGAGGCAGGAGATCAGCGAGGAGCTCTTACAGCTTATTACGCTGCAGGTTACTCAGCAGGTTAGGGAGCAGGTTATGGAGGAGGTTAGGGAGCAGGTTAAGCAGGAGAGAGGGACAGGGAGGGGTAGAGGAAGGGGGAGAGGAACTATAGAGGAAGGGGGAGAGGAAGAAGGGGTGGGTGGACCCAGCCACTTTGTTGAAGATGAACAAGTGGCTGGGCCCAGTGGTGTAGGGCAGAAGTGCAGACAGGGCGCAATACACTCCAGACAACAGAGGCTCACATCACAGGGGAAGCCCAGGCAGAGGGAGGAGAGGTATACCACAGAGGAGAAGGAGGTCCTCATAGCAGCCTACATGGAGAGGGCTAGGAGGCTGCAGGCACAGAAGGTCACCCCTTCAGATAAGAAAAAGTTGTGGCTGGAGATAACGAATGCTGTCAATGCAGTGGGGGAGTGCAGGAGGGATGTCAAATCAATACAGCACTGCTACCGTGACTGCAGAAGTGAACTCAAGAAGAAGATGTCAAGGGAGAATGCATACCATGCAGGGACCGGTGGCGGGCTGGAATGAAGACAATATTAAATCAGGATTGGATATCATTAATACAGATCAGAACTTTAACATGAACAATTATACATTGTTTAATTGACAAAGTTAAACATTTTAATTCTTCACGTAAGTTCATGGTTTTCAAAAATGTATTTTTAAATAAAGTGATCATGTATATTTATTTTCAAGCTTTTATGTTGTTGACTGTCCCTTTAAGTAATTTATGTCTTCTTGCATTGTCATCAATTGTTAGACATTGAGCAGACAATTTTTATTTTTATATTGCTAGCTTTTGTAATTTATAAGATTGAAAATACTCATACTGTATTCTTCACATTTATACTAATTAATATATACATTTGACAAACATGCTGTTACAGCAAACCCATGTTAACATTTCTGCGAAATTATATCTTACATGAGCATTGCGCAATAATTAAAAGCGTAATTGCGCATCTGTGATTATGAATTGATTTGGATCTAGTAGTTTGATGATTATAATTTGTAAAGCTTTAGAATATATTTACAATTGTGTGTATCATGATATTCCAATAGGATCATTGTAAAGATTGAATGCTACAAAATAATATTTCAAACTTTTGTATAAATCGATATTCAATGTATGAAATGGCGGAGGATAGGGATTTCACGGATGCGCAATTTCATTTTAGCTCTGTGACGCATATTCAGAAGAGCGCTAGAAAAAGCATTATTCCTATTTGATGTGTGATGGATCTAAATTCAGATGTCTACCATCATATGTAACGTCTGTTATATACCCAAATATTAATATATTATATGAAGTCTAATATTTACCTGGTTCAGCCTCTGTATTTCCTTCTCCCAGGTCACCGATTGGAGCTGCACTGGTCTCTGGGTCGGGAGTTTCAGAGCCAGCAGCTTGGGACTGTGAAGGGGCAGAGGAGCGTGCGGAAGCAAATCTGCGGGGGAAATGGAGATTGAGGAGGGTGTATAAAGTCTCCTTATAAGATTGTAGGAAAAGTTTCCGTGGGGGTGGATCCTGATTTCCACCTCTCCGACGAGCTTTTGCCCACTCTCTCATGAGGCAGACTTTATTGCGAAGCCGCAACCTCATATCCCCGAATCTCCGCATGATTTCATCCAGGGTCTTCTGGATGTCTTTCACCGAATTCACCGAAATGGTGATAGACACCCAGACAGAGGGCCCTCCTAATTGACGGCTTCGTTGACCTCTTCCGAGTCCCAAACAGCTGCGCATAAGACTCCTCTACCGTGTAGACCAGTGCAGTATTTTCCAACCCTGTGAACCTGGGAGACGTCATGCCTGCCTAGTTAATATATATAATATTAATATTTATCAAATATAGATAAAACACCAGCAGGCATTAGAGAACTGACAAAAATGGCAACGTGTAATGGGCTTTTATATGGGGATGTAAACATGAGATAGACCATGGGACATGTTATCTGTATATCTGATTAGATAAAATACTGTAATTTTGTAAGCATGTCTGTGAGGCTATACTGACTCAAGTTATGTTTGTGTGATGAACTCTGATTGGCCGTTACTTAAAGGGATAAAGGGACACTGAACCCAAATTTTTTCTTTCATGATTCAGATAGAGCATGTAATTTTAAGCAACTTTCTAATCTACTCCTATTATCAAATTTTCTTCATTCTCTTGGTATCTTTATTTGAAATGCAAGACTGTAAGTTTAGATGCCGGCCCATTTTTGCGAACAACCTGGGTTGTTCTTGCTGATTGGTGGATAAATTCATCCACCAATAAAAAAAGTGCTGTCCAGAGTACTAAAAAAAAAAAAAGCTTAGATGCCTTCTTTTTAAATAAAGATCGCAAGAGAACAAAGAAAAATTCATAATAGGAGTAAATTACAAAGTTGCTTAAAATTGCATGCTCTATCTGAATCACAAAAGAAAAAAATTGGGTTCAGTGTCCCTTTAATGTTTCATGGATTCATATCTTTGTAACTTCCATACACATACCTCCTTGGGGGTGGTGTTACTACATTTGGCATGTAGAATAAATTAGAATTTATGAGAATGGTATGCGTATATATGTGACACATATATTATATACGGAATCCATTAAATCTTAATATATTTTGTGTATATTTGATCTAGATTGTATTTTTACAATAAAATCTAGTCACATTAGTAAATGTTTATGGCACATTTCAATGTTTTATATTGATCAAGCTCTCTAATAAAAGTTTACAAATATTTTAGATTCCAAAAAGTAAACATTGTATGTATTCATTGTTTTTTAAATACATATTGTGACTCATTGTGAAGTATTGACAGTGCTCTATTAAATGTATTTACAATCCCAACAATGCACATCGATTGTGTGCTAGTGCGTGAAATTAGATTCGACTTTACATAGATGCGAATTTCGTGTGAATTTCCAAAATGATATTACGAGTCTTGCAGGTTTAGGGGCACCGCACACTTTTTTGGCCATAACGCAACATAATTACCGCAGCTTTCAAAAAGTCCTTTTTCAATGGGACTTCCATAGCGCCGGTATTACGAGTCGGCCTGGGAGTCCAAAAAGTGAACGGTACACCCCATACCGCCAAGATCAATACCGTAAACTGAAAGTCAGTAGTTATGAGTTTTACGCTACAAAGCCATAACATAAAATTCAGAACTAAAGTTCTAAAAAGTACACTAACACCCATAAACTACCTATTAACCCCTAAACCAAGGCCCTCCCACATCGCAAACACTAAAATAAAATTATTAACCCCTAATTTGCCTCTATGGACATTGCCGCCACTAGAATAAACATATTAACCCCTAAACCGCCGCACTCCCGCATCACAAACACTAGTTAAATATTATTAACCCCTAATCTGCCACCCCTAACATCGCCGCCACCTACCTACATTTATTAACCCCTAATCTGCCGTCCCCAACGTCGCCACCACTATACTAAATTTATTAACCCCTAAACCTAAGTCTAACCCTAACCCTAACAGCCCCTAACTTAAATATAATTAAAATAAATCTAAATAAAACCTACTATCATTACCTAAATAATTCCTATTTAAAACTAAATACTTACCTGTAAAATAAACCCTAAACTAGCTACAATATAACTAATAGTTACATTGTAGCTAGCTTAGGGTTTATTTTTATTTTACAGGTAAGTTTATATTTATTTTAACTAGGTAGAATAGTTAGTAAATAGTTATTAACTATTTACTAACTACCTAGCTAAAATAAATACAAATTTACCTGTAAAATAAAACCTAACCTGAGTTACACTAACACCTAACCTTACACTACAATTAAATCAATTACCTAACTTAAATACAATTACCTAAATTACAAAAAAAACAACTAAATTACACAAAATAAAAAAGAAGTGATCAGATATTTAAACTAATTACACCTAATCAAATAGCCCTATCAAAATAAAAAAGCCCCCCAAAATAAAAAAAAACCTAGCCTAAACTAAACTACCAATAGCCGTTAAAAGGGCCTTTTGCGGGGCATTGCCCCAAAGAAATCAGCTCTTTTATTTGTAAAAAAAAATACAAACAACCCCCCAACAGTAAAACTCACCACGCACACAACCAACCCCCCAAATAAAATCCTAACTAAAAAAACCTAAGCTCCCCATTGCCCTGAAAAGGGCATTTGGATGGGCATTGCCCTTATAAGGGCATTTAGCTCTTTTTCAAGTGACCAAACCCTAATCTAAAATTAAAACCCACCCAATAAACCCTTAAAAAAACCTAACACTAACCCACAAAGATCCACTTACAGTTTTGAAGACCGGATATCCTCAATGAAGCCGGGAGAAGTCTTCATCCAAGTGGCAAGAAGTCCTCAACGAAGCCGGGAGAAGTCTTCATCCAAGCCGGCAGAAGTGGTCCTCCAGATGGGCAGAGAAAGTCTTAAACAAAAAAACACAATAAGTGACGTTAAGTGACATCAAGGTTCATTACACTTATTGTGTTTTTTTGTTTAAGACTTTCTTTGGTACCTTAAATGGTGTTATTTGTATTCCACACTTTATGATCTTCGCACTTTTGCCATACCCATTTCTAAACACATAGATCCTCTATCTCAATCATGACAGTTATTATTATTTTATTTTGTGACTGCCCTCTGATTTTGGTGTTGTGTTTAGTCACCGGTATAAGATTTCCGTGTTTTGCTGCATCCGTTATTACAACCCTTCAATAACATACGTTGACGTTTGTTTATTTATGCATGTTTGTGTATTGATAGCTTTGTATCCACTTTATTTGCTTCACGTTGGAGCTTACTAAATAGATCCTCAATTCATTATCATGACAACATATCCCTTATAATTATTTTGGGGTTGTCCACTGATAGATGTGTTGTAGTTTTTCTCCTCTCTGAAGCCTATTTAATTATCTATCAAGTTTCACATTTATGCTTTATCCCCAAAGAGACATCTCTCATCTAAATCTGTTTTTTATTATTATTCTTTGATGTTAATTTAATAAAATGCTAGTGCTTTAAACGCATGTCGGTTTTTTGAGTCTTTGTTCTCTGTCTCCATCCAGTTCCACACTTGCTGCTTAAGCTAGTATTTGTGATCCTTTAAATATATATATTTTTTAGGACTATTTGTGTGCTTTGGGATGTGCTGAATTCCCTATCTTTTAATAAGGACTACTTATCCTTATTATCTTTCTTTTGCTTTTGTATATTAATTATCATTATAGGGTCTGCACCTCTGTTTACATTTGTACACACATAATTATAATATTTTTGAAATTTTTAAGCAGCTCCCTTATCTATATTCTAAAATAAATACAAACTTACCTGTACAATAAAAATAAACCCTAACGGGTAGATTACGAGTTTTGTCGGTAAAGCTGTGCAGTGCTAATGAGCAAATTCTACTCACCACTCACCTACAAACAACGCTGGTATTACAGGTTTTTACAAACCCGGCATTAGCCTCAAAAAAGTGAGCGGAGAGCAAAATTTAGCTCCACATCTCACTGTAATACCAGCGCTGCTTACGGTAGCGGTGAGCTGGCTAACCGTGCACGATTTCCCCATAGGAAATCAATGGGGGAGAGCCAGCTGAAAAAAAACCTAACACCTGCAAAAAAGCAGCGTTCAGCTCCTAACGCAGCCCCATTGATTCCTATGGGGAAAGAACATTTACGTTTACAACTAACACCCTAACATGAACCCCGAGTCTAAAAACCCCTTATCTTACACTTATTAGCCCCTAATCTGCCGACCCCGACATCTCCGACACCTGCATTATATTATTAACCCCTAATCTGCCACTCCGGACACCGCCGCCACCTACATTATACTTAGGAACCCCTAATCGGCTGCCCCTAACATCGCCGACAACTACATTATATTTATTAACCCCTACTCTGCCGCCCCCAATTTTGCCGCAACCTAACAACACTTATTAACTCTTAATCTGACACCCCAACGCCGTCACTATATTTAATGTATTAACCCCTAAACCTAAGTCTAACCCTAACCCTAACACCCCCTAACTTAAATATAATTTAAATAAATCTAAATAAAATCAATATTATTAACTAAATTATTCCTATTTAAAACTAAATACTTACCTATAAAATAAACCCTAAGCTAGCTACAATATAACTAATAGTTACATTGTAGCTAGCTTAGGGTTTTTTTTTACAGGCAACTTTGTATTTATTTTAACTAGGTACAATAGTTATTAAATAGTTATTAACTATTTAATAACTACCTAGCTAAAATAAAGACAAATTTACCTGTAAAATAAAACCTAACCTAAGTTACAATTACACCTAACACTACACTATAATTAAATTAATTACCTAAATTAAATTAAATTAATTACAATAAAATAAAATAAAATAGTTAAATAAAACTAATTACACCTAATCTAATCCCCCTAATAAAATAAAAAAGCCCCCCACAATAATAAAAAGCCCTACCCTATAATAAATTACAAATAGCCCTTAAAAGGGCCTTTTGTGGGGCATTGCCCCAAAGTAAGCAGCTCTTTTACCTGTAAAAAAAAGTACAATACCCCCCAACCTTAAAACCCAAAACCCACACACCCAACCCTACTCTAAAACCCACCCAATACCCCCTTAATAAAACCTAACACTAACCCCTTGAAGATCACCCTACCTTGAGAAGTCTTCACCCAATCGGGCTGAAGTCCTCAACGAAGCCGGGCGAAGTGGTCCTCCAGATGGGCAGAAGTCTTCATCAAATCCAGGCAGAAGAGGTCCTCCAGACGGCCAGAAGTCTTCATCCAGACGGCATCTTCTATCTTTATCCATCTGGCGCGGAGCGGCTCCATCTTCAAGACATCCGACACGGAGCATCCTCTTCAAACGACGTCCAACTGAAGAATGAAGGTTCCTTTAAATTATGTCATCCAAAATGCCGTCCCTTCAATTCCGATTGGCTGATATAATTCTATCAGCCAATCGGAATTAAGGTAGAAAAAATCCTATTGGCTGATGCAATCAACCAATAGAATTGAAGTTCAATCCTATTGGTTGATCCAATCAGCCAATAGGATTGAGCTGGCATTTTATTGGCTGATTGGAACAGCCAATAGAATGCAAGGTCAATCCTATCAATACAATTTTTTCTACCTTAATTCCAATTGGCTGATAGAAGGTAGGGTGATCTTCAAGGGGTTAGTGTTAGGTTTTATTAAGGGGGTATTGGGTGGGTTTTAGAGTAGGGTTGGGTGTGTGGGTGGTGGGTTTTAATGTTGGGGGGGTATTGTACTTTTTTACAGGTAAAAGAGCTGATTACTTTGGGGCAATGCCCCACAAAAGGCCCTTTTAAGGGCTATTTGTAATTTAGTATAGGGTAGGGCTTTTTATTATTTTGGGGGGCTTTTTTATTTTATAAGGGGGAATAGATTAGGTGTAATTAGTTTTATTTAACTAATTTAATTTGTTAATTGTTCATTGTTTCTATATCGTTTGTTGAGTAAAAGAGCAATACACATGTATGAGGCAATGACAAAAGGCATGTATGTGCAGCCATCAATCATCATCTGGTGAGCCTATATACATATGCTGTTCATCCAAGCATATGACTTGAATAACTGAAATGCTATAATAGACATTTGTGAATGTTTTTGGTGACAATCTATCAATAACTACTGGTCTGGGAGTGTGTTCTGGATTTGAGCATAGATGGTGATTTTTGTGGCGCTACAGAAACTTGTAATAGCAGCATTAGGGAAAATAAGGCATGATGGCCGTAACAATGCTATTTGAGTCATAACGCAAAACTCATAATCTAGCTGAATGTCTTCCAGATTTCCAAATATTTAAACAGACCTTTATTCAGCAAACATTGGTCCAAAGTAAATATAGCTATTTTTACTTTGGACCCATGTTTGCTGAATAAAGGTCTGTTTTAATATTTGGAAAGCTGGAGGACATTGGTTGTTCGTTGAATCTGGGGTTTGGTAAACCTCTTCAATTTGCTTCAATATTAGTGCTGTGTCCACAACTGCAATTGTGAGTATTTAGGAGTTTAAACAAATTAATATGTAAAGATGTTTGATTAAGATTGCATTGATCTTTTCCATTTTTAGGATAAAATGTATTCTTTGTTGTTTTTCATTATTCATCATTGTACTCCACTCTTATCATTTTAGAAATATTACTCCTGAGTGAGATATTAAATCTTATTCAACCAACCTCTGGGAGTTTCCGATTCTCTTTTACACCATATGGAGAGCTGTGTTAAACCTTTTAAAGCATTAGTTTTATATTCTTCTATAATCAGAAAAAGTTTATCTTTCCTTAATTAATTCTCAAATTTTCAGAGCATTTAATTAACTTTGGTGATCTTTCTGGATTTTGTTGTGAAAGAGAAACTTTAATATTTGCTACATTTTTTTCTTGAAAAAAAAATAAGCTTATGTTCTGAGAAAAAAACCAAACAAATAAAAGTGTTAGTATGCTTAAGGAATATGAATAAGTGCTCCTTTAGTTAAAACATTTGTTAAATCAAAGTAAGCATAAAATAAAGTGCTGGTATTAAACAGCAAACAACTTTCTTGTTTTTTTAATAAATGAACACTTAGAAATTCTCAGTGTAGCCTGTGCCTACAGCTAGATAAGAGAGCTACCATTACAGATCTCAAGTTCTACTGTCACATGCTTTTGCAGCTAAAGTCCTTTACTGAGCATGGGTAATAAACTCATTGCAGCTAGAGCCGATGTCCCTTGCAATATTTCAAAGGAAAAGCTGCTACTTTGCCGTTCTTTTTTTCAGTTTTGTAGCTGTGCACACTAGAAACAGACTAGTCTCCTGCAGAAAAATATATGGCAAACTCTTAGGCAATGGTGACAGCTGAAGACAGGGAGCACATATTGGACTGTGAACTGTAATTAGGATTACTACATACAGTTGCACAATGTTTATGCACCTTAATCGTTGATGGAGAGATAGTGCAAACTCAACTTAGTTAACATTGATATTCTATGAAGAGCATATAGATAACCTTTCAAAGGTCAATTGACATTCCCACATCGATCTACCAGCTAAACAGAGAACTGTCATTGGGAGTAATTTACGTTGCAATGCTCACTTGCTGTACACCTATTGGAGACATCACTGATGTAGGAGGAACATGAAAACTACGAGACGATAAACTCACACCCGCTGGCTTAATATCAGGAGTGTCTAGTAGGGTAAATATTTGAAATTATATGCAAAAAGGAGTATTTGCACAAATTATATATGTGCAATTCGTTTCGGATCGATTCAGAAATTCGGAAAATTCTGCAAATTTGGAGATTCGGATCGAACCGAATTTCCGAATTAAAATACTGCCGAATTTACAGAATAAATCCGAATTCGTTTGCATTTATTCTGTAAATTCGGATGGCCATGGATTACACTAGTATTGTACAGTATATTAGGTTATATCACTCTGCTATGGGTTACACTTAATATACAGTACATAATACTAGTCTAATCCCATCTAACACTTACCGAAATTCCGAATTTCCGAACCGAATTGAACCAAATCCATCCAAATTTCTTCGAATCCGAATGAATCCGAAATGAATCTGAACCAAATCGATTCAAAATTTTACGAATTTGAATCGATCTGAACCGAAATTCGAAAAATTCCGAATCGATCCGAACCGAACCGAATTTTTTCGCCATGCACATATCTAGCACAAATAATTGCACTAGCTAAGTAAAGCAATAACAGTATACATGTACATTTATCTCCTATGGAAGGTTGTGCACTTATTTATTTATTCAGATGCGCTCTCCCCATAGCAACTTGACAGATTTGAACAAATGACTGACAAGTGAATTTTGATACGTTTATTCAGGCATTTGTTTGAAACCATCTACCTAATATATGTTTACAGCATCTCACAAAAGTGAGTATACCACTCACATTTTTGTAAATATTTTATTATATCTTTTCATGTGACAACACTGAAGAAACGACACTTTGCTACAATTTGGATATTTCCACTTAGGGGTGTACTCACTTTTGTTGCCAACGGTTTAGACATTAATGGCTGTGAGCTGAGTTATTTTGAGGGGACAGCAAATTTACACTGTTATACAGTCTGTACACTCACTATTTTACATTGTAGCAAAGTGTAATTTCTTCAGTGTTGTCACATGAAAAGTTATAATAAAATATTTACTAAAATGTGAGGGGTATACTCACTTTTGTGAGATACTGTATATACACATATTAACACATAAATATATTTGAATATAAACATATATATTCCAAGTAAAAACACAGTCCCCACAGACTTTTCAGTGCCATTTTTTTCTAACACCCCCACATCCCACCAATTTTACCCATTATAACTGCTTCATAAAGTTATGGCTGGTTATTTAACATGCACCCGTAAACCCGAAATGTGCCCCTTTACAGGCACACATTAAATTAGTGCTTCGCTTGTAATCTAGTGCATAAATGGCAAAAAAAAAATCTAAGAAGGAAAATATAAGTACATTAAAATTTGTGAAGGGTAGCATGATTAACAGTGACAAGGAGAAGGCTGAGGAACTAAACCAGTTCTTTTCTTCAGTATACACAAGAGAGGAACCAATGGGAGATACTTTAAAACAAACTAGAACATACAAGCCCATACCATCAACTGGGTTATCTCTAAAGGATATCAGAAAAAAATAGATAATATTATGGTAAATAAAACTCCAGGCCCAGATGGAATACACCCAAGGGTTTTACATGAGCTTAGTACTGTTATAGTCAAACAAGACTCATTATCCTCAGACTGTCACACCCCTCTGGCTGTTGCCAGGGATGCGGTGGTTGCTGCTCTGGCTGTTGCCATGGACGCGGCGGTTCCTGTGAGCGTGGGGCAATGACGTCATCACCGCACATCTATTCCCCTCTCAAGCCGGATCCTTTGTACTCCTTGGCGAATTAGTGCCTATGTAAGTACCTGCATAACTTACATTCACTGCCAAAGTATAGGTGTTACTGTGTATGCTCCTAGGTGCTTTATTACTTCAATTGCCAGCTTGCCTTAATATTACTGAACTCTGCTCGTCTGACTACTCGGCCTGTTTAACCCTTGAATTGCTGGATTGCCTTAATATTACTGAACTCTGCCTGTCTGACTACTCTGCCTGTTTAACCCTTGAATTGCTGGACTGCCTTACTGTTTACTTAATAACTTGTAGTGAATGTGCGACTCAATATACTAAGAGAAAGATACGCCCAGTAAAAGATTGCATACTAGAACATTTACTACCTTTGAAACTTGAACATCCTAAGATCCTTGTAGCCAATCATTTTGCTTTATATAGACAAGGGGGAAAGTGGAGTAATGAAAATATATTGTGCCAGATTGCGAGTTAAGTGGAAAATATCGCTTACACTAAAGCAATTTTTGCACTCATCTGAGTAATACCAACGCATTCTAATGTGACATCGTTAGGTGCAATGCGAATGCGACCTCCCGTTTGCATTGCACGGAAGCATTGCGCTCAGGAGAGTGTGCTAAAGTCTCCAGTGGGAGCCCATTCTGATGATGTCATACCCGGCATAGAACCTAAGCCCAGCAAAGTGGGGAAGTAAGGCAGCCAAGTGCAACAATTTTAAGTATACATGAATATATACATATACAGTATATAGTTATGTGTTAATATGTGTATATAAAAATATTAACACATAAAGACTTATTTATACATATATATTTAGAGGAAAGACAAAGTTCCCATAGACCACACTATAAAGGCACTTTTCAGTGCCGTTTTTTTTTTCTAACCCCACAGCCGCCAACTTTTATCTCCTTAAAACTGCCTAATGCATTATTTTTTTATGAAACAAAATGCTAAAAAAAATTCTTGAAAAAAAATAAAAGACCCTCTATTTTGGGGGCACTTTGAGAAAACTAACCAGAGATCTGTAATTTATTGAGCGCCTGTAATATTTGCCTGTTTGCAGGTGCCTGATAAATTAGCGCTCCACTTGTAATTTAGCCCATTACGTGTACAAAACTTGTTGAGGTTCCAAGTGATAGACAATGTTCCAAAGAGAATAAATGGAGGTGATAGGCAAATTATCCTCAATAAAAAAGAGGTATTCTGGATGTATTATTTGAAGACAGGTAAACCAGATGGTATTAATGAAATGTCAGATATTAAGTTGCAATCTACAAATACAAGAAGAGACAGATGCGCCACATGGCCCAATATTGTTTGATCCAAAATGAACAAATGAATATATAAGGAATAGACTCACATTTGAGAGAGCACCTCAATCAGTGCTATAGAGGCAGGCTGGGATCTATTACAGTCACCCAGCAGACCAAACTCCCGCACAGGTGTTATATCTGTATTCAGAACGATAAGAGAGACACAGGTTCCCACATGGCCTAGTACAGCAGGAACAATGGTAATATTGTAATATAGAACCAAATGATAAGAGAGGTACTCACAATAGTTGTAGCATCTCCCTTGATGCTATAGGAGCAGGATGGGGTCAGTTCAGTCACCCACCAGACTTAGTCAGAGGCACTCGGGACAGAGTGAATCCAGCAGTCAGCCAAAAACAAAATCCCCTAGCACAAGGGGCAACTTACAAAAAGAGATGGTAGCAAGTGTTCCAAGATAAAAAGTTTTATTTAAAGGTTAAAACACAGACGACACGCGCCTCAGCTCAAGGCTGTTTCATCAGGCTTCATACCTAGGCTCCCTTGCATTTAGGATTAGGATGGCGGCGACCATATCAAGAGGATGCTCAGTGCCGGATGTGTTTAGGATGAATCCGTTCCGCGCCGCCTGGATGAAGATAGAAGTTGCTGTCTGGATGAAGTTTAACTTAGGTTTTTTTAATTTCCCAGGTAAGTTTTTATTTATTTTAGGGATCTTGTAATTTTAATTTAAATTTATGGGATTTTTAAGTTTAGGGGTTAATAGTTTCATTTAGTTTTTTGCTATGTGGTGGGCTGTTGGTTTAGTGCTTAATAGGTTTATTTAGTGGCAGTGATGTGGGAGGCCAGAGGTTTAGGGGTTAATAACTTTATTTAGTGGCGGCGATGTCGGGGAGTGGTGGAATAGGGGTTAATATCTTTATTATAGTGTGGGTGATGTTGGGGTGTGGGGCAATATGGGTTAATAACTTTAGTATAGTGACGGCGGTTCCAAGTGATAGACAATGTTCCAAAGAGAATAAATGGAGGTGATAGGCAAATTATCCTCAATAAAAAAGAGGTATTCTGGATGTATTATTTAAAGACAGGTAAACCAGATGGTATTAATGAAATGTCAGATATTATGTTGTTTACAGATTAACATACACTTTATAATTATTTTCTTTCTCTCCCCTATATAAGTTATCAGATTTAATAATATTCACCAAGATTACAAGTTGTGTGCTAAACCCGGTGCGTAAATAACGCTAAATATTTAGCGATATCACACTTTATGTAGCGCTGCCATTATAGGTTACAGAAAAACCTTCTTGTGCTGTGCGTTATGGTGCGTTAAGCCAATAGGATGAGAGCTACTAAAATTCTATTGGCTATTCAAATCAGCCAATAGGATTTCAGTAGCTCTCATTCTATTAGCTAATTTGAATTTCCAAAATCAAATAAGCCAATAGGAATGCAAGGGACATCATTGTGAAAAGGCTCCCCATTACCCTGAAAAGGGCATTTGTATGGGCATTTAGCTCTTTTACTTCCCAGACCCTACTCTAAAAATAAAACCCACCGAAAAAACCATTAAATAAACCTAACACTAACCCCTGACGATCCACTTACAGTTCCTGAAGTTCTGCTTGAAGGATCCATCCAGCCGGCAAGAAGTCTTCATCTGGGCAACCTCTTCCATCTTCATCCATCCGGCGAAGTATTCATCCAGATGGCATCTTCTATCTTCATCCATCCGGCGCAGAGCGGGTCAATCCTGAAGATATCTGGCACGGAACTCCTCTTCAACACGGTCGCCGACATAAACTGGAACTTGAATGCAAGTGACGTCATCCAAGATGGCGCTCATTGCATTCCTATTGGCTGAAAGGTTGAAGAGGAGCTCCGGGTCGGATGTCTTCAGGATGGACTCGCTCCACGCCGTATGGATGAAGATAGAAGATGCCGTCTGGATGAAAACTTTTTGCCGGCTGGATGGATCCTTTAAGCGGAACTTCAAGAACTGTAAGTGGATCGTCAGGGGTTAATGTTAGGTTTATTTAAGGTTTTTTGGGTGGGTTTTATTTTTAGAGTAGGGTCTGGGCAGTAAAATAGCTAAATGCCCACACAAATGCCCTTCTCAGGGCAATGGGAAGCTTAGGTTATTTTTTTATTTATTTGGGGGGGGTTGGTTGTGGGGGTGGTGGGTTTTACTGTTGGGAGTGTTAGTATTTTTTTTACAGGTAAAAGAGATGATTTCTTTGGGGCAATGCCCCACAAATGGCCCTTTTAAGGGCCATTGGTAGTTTAGTGTAGGCTAGGGTTTTTTTTATTTTGGGGGGGGCTTTTTAATTTTGATTGGGCTATTAGATTAGGTCTAATTCATTTTTATTTTTGATAATGTGATTTTTTCCCGTAATTTAGTGTTTTTTATTTTTTGTAACTTAGAGTTTTTTGTTTTTTTTTATAGTTTAGTCATTTTTATTAAGGTTAAATAGTAGATTTAAATAATTTAAGTAGGGTTGGGCTTTTTTGTAATTTAGTTAATTTAATTGCTAGTTTAATTGAAGTGTAGTATAATATTTAGGGTAGGTTAATTAATAGTTTAAAAATAGTTTATTTTAATTCTACAGGTAAGTTTAAATTTATTTTAAGATAGGGATGTGGTAACTTTAATTTAAAGTTAGCGGCTTGTTTGGCTTAGGGGTTAATAGCTTAATTTAGTTTATGGCGATGTGAGGGGCTGACGGTTTAGGGGTTAATAGGTTTAGTTAGTGGTAGTGATGTGGGAGGCCAGAGGTTTAGGGGTTAATACATTTATTTAGTGGCGGCAGGGTCCGGGAACGGCGGGATAGGGGTTAATAACTTTATTTAGGTGGCGCGGGGCCCGGAAGTAGCAGATAGAGGTTAATACTTTTATTTAGGTTGCGGCAGGGTTCGGGAGTGGCAGAATAGGGGTTAATAACATTATGTAGGTGGCGGCAATGTTGGGGTGGCAGATTAGGGGTGTTTAGACTCGGGGCTTATGTTAGGGTGTTAGGTGTAAATGTAAATGGTTTTCTACCATATAAATCAATGGGATATCTGGCAGCATCGAACATAAGCTTTCGCTGCTTTCAGACTCCCATTGATTCTTATGGCATCCGCGGCCTCCAGGGTGGCAGATTGAAAACCAGGTACGCTAGGCCGGAAAAGCCGCATGCATACCTGTTAACTATTTGATAACTTTTAAAAAATGTCAAATAGTGCCGAATGTGTATTCGGAACATCTGTAATGACATAAGAATCGATCTGTGTTGGATTGAGACTGGCAGATCGTAGCTTTGATAACTAGGTTGGATCAAGCTTGCAACAATTACACTGCAGAATTCCAGCATATTTGCGGTTGACCGCTTGATAGATATCCCCCTATATGTTTAATAACAAAAATACCAATACAGGTTACACAGTGCCAAATTATAAAAACATTCACAATAACATATATGTGCAAAGATTCAATTCTTTAAAATGAAATGGCACATAGAATAACACAATATCTAAACTTATTGCCAAGTTTCTTGAGATATGTGGAGAACCTGCGTCATTTGTTGCTGTCACGCTGCTCCCATGCTTGCCTTGCGCCACTCTGGCTGTTGCCAGGGATGCAGCGATTGCTGTTCCCCTCTTAAGCTAGATCCTTTGAAGTCCTCCTTGGTGTGAATTGGCACCTATGTAAGTTCCTGACCATTCTATTGGTTTACCCGTGAACTGCTAAACTACTGGATTACCTTTTGTTGCTGACCTCTGCCTGTTCCTGAAAATTCTGTTGGTTTACCCCTGAACTTTTATACTGCTGGATTGCCTTTCTGTTGCTGAAACTCTGCCTTTCTCTGACCATTCTCTGTCTTAATCTTATTGCCATATTGCCATGAAGGACTACCCTGTCAACCGTGAGTACTGCTTACCTCATTTCTTACATTCACTTTGTTCTGGGATATTTCCTTATCCTTCCACTTGACGCCGGGATAAGAAGACTACTGGCCAAGTTTGGTCTGATAGGGAAATATCCCACAAGCATTACATTATACTTGGGCCATGGACCCAAATGACATAGTAAGAGCAGTTTCTCTTCAGGGACAGACCCTGGGAACCCACGCTATACACTTACAGAATGTGGATTCTAAACTTGAGGCTATATCAGCTATGCTCTCCTCACCGGTTGCAGAAAAAAACGCTACTCCTGTTATTACACAGCTGGTCTCTGCTGCTAGTGCTGCAACTCCCCCCCCCCCTCGTGTTATTGAAAGTATACCCAGGATACCATTGCCTTAAAAGTACGATGGTACTACCGATTGTAGGTTATCTCAACCAGTGCAGGCTACACTTCTGCAAGGATCCTCACACCTTCCAGTCTCATCAGTCAAAGGTCACTTTTATCATTTCTTTATTGAAAGACAAGGCCCTAGCCTGGGTCTCCCACCTTTTGGAACAGCATTCTCAACTCCTGAACGTTGCTGACACCTTCATTTCTGCATTATCTTTCATATTTGGTACCTCTGGCTGCAGTTCTGCGGCAGATTACTCTCTCTTGGATCTCCGCCAGAGCAATAGATCTGTGGCACAATACGCCATTGAGTTCCGCACTTTGGCACATGAGACCAGTTGGGATGGCAGTGCTCTCAAAGCAGCCTTCAGGAGAGGCCTGCATGAGCGTATCAAGGATGAGCTCACTTATCGTGATGTTCCATCTTCCTTGGATGACTTTATAACACTTTGTATCAGTCTGGATTCTCGCTTTCAGGAGAGACAAGCTGAGAGAGAAAGAACTTGCAGAATCCTTCCCTCTCATCCTCCTACTCGTCCAGTCTCTAGACTATACTCTACACTTTCAGCACCTCCAGTTACATCTGAAGAGGAACCCATGGATCTCTCTTCCCTTAAGCCCTCTGAATCTGAAAGACAGAGAAAAAGAAGGTTGAGACTGTGTTTCTTTTGTGGTTCTAATTCACGCCAACTCAAGAATTGTGGTATACTGCTGGGAAAAGCCAACGCTTAGAGAATAAATGTGGGATACCGCTAAGCATAGCCACTGCCAATTCCTCTCACTCTTCTCGGATCCTGGTACCTGTTACCCTTACCTATCTTCAGAATTCTTTCCATGCTCAAGCCTTTATTGATTCAGGAGCAGCTGGAAATTTTCTGGATCACCGTTTCATGATTCCTGCAGGGTTGCCTCTTCTTCAGAAAAAAACAATGTCTTAAAATAACTACTCTGGATGGCACTCACCTTGGATCCAGTTTAATCCATTTCAAATCAGCACCCCTAACTATGACTGTGGGAGTCTTAATTACCAAACAATTGCAGTTTGATGTCATTCATTCTCCTGCACAACCAGTTATCCTTGGTCTTCTTTGGCTACGTAAACACAATCCTCAGTATGACTGGACAGAGGGACAGTTGGCCTCCTGGGGTAAATCCTGTTTTCATTCCTGCCTAGCTAAATTTACTCCACTGCATCACATCCCTATAACCAACCTTCAGACCCCTTCTAATCTTCCCTCACTTTATGCAGAATTTACAGATGTTTTTGAAAAGAAAGCAGCTGATGTGTTGCCACCTCACCATCCTTACGACTGCAAAATAGACCTTTTTCCTGGAGCGCCACTTCCTAAAGGGAGGACTTATCTGCTCTCCAAAGCTGAAAACAAGGCCATGGAGGAATACATCCAAGAAAACCTAGCTAAAAGCTTTATTCACCCTTCCTCCTCTCCTGCTGAGGTTGGCTTCTTTTTTGTCAGTAACAAGGATGGTGGTCTCAGAACCTGTATCAATTACAGAGCCCTAAACAACATTACTATCAAAATCGTTATCCTATTTCTTAGATCACTGAACTATATGATTCGCTCCAAGATACTTGCTACTTTACAAAGTTTGACCTATGTGGGATGTACAATCTCATTTGTATCTTCCTGGGACATGAATGGAAGAATGCAAGAGATCAGGCCATTATGAATACCTTGTAATGCCTTTTGGGCTGTGTAATGCCCCTGCTGTCTTCCAAGCATTTGTCAATTATGTCTTCCGTGACCTCCTTAATCGCACTGTCATCGTCTATTTGGATGACATCCTCATATTCTCCTCCACCCTTCAGGAGCATCATGAGTATCTAAAACAGGTACTCCCCCCGTTATTGGAAGTATACCCCGGATACCTTTACCTGACAAGTACGATGGTACTACCGACTGTATGGGTTATCTCAACCAGTGCAGGCTAGACTTCCGCAATGATCCTCATACTTTCCAGTCTCATCAGTCAAAGGTCAATTTTATAATTTCTTTATTGAAAGGCAAGGCCCTAGCCATGACTGTGGGAGTCCTACATACCGAACAATTGCAGTTCGATGTCATACATTCTCCTGCACAACCAGTTATCCTTGGTCTTCTTTGGCTATATAAACACAATCCTCAGTTTGACTGGACAGAGGGACAGTTGGCCTCCTGGGGTAAATCCTGTTTTCATTCCTGCCTAGCTAAATTCACTCAATTGCATAACATCCCTATAGCCAGCCTTCAGACCCCTTCTAATCTTCCCTCAGTATATGCAAAATGTACAGATGTTTTTGAAAAGAAAGCAGCTGATGTGTTGCCACCTCACCATCCTTACTACTGCAAAATAGAGCTTTTTCCTGGAGCCCCACTTCCTAAAGGATGGACTTATCCACTCTACAAAACTGAAACCAATGCCATGGAGGAATACATCCAAGAAAACCTAGCTAAAGGTTTTATTTGCACTTCCTCTTCTCCTGCCGGGGCTGGCTTCTTTTTTGTCAGTAAAAAGGATGGTGGTCTCAGACCCTGTATCGATTACAGAGCCCTAAACAATATTACTATCAAAATCATTATCCTATTTATTTGATCACTGAACTATATGATTCGCTCCAAGATACTTGCTACTTTACAAAGTTGGACCTATGTGTGATGTACAATCTCATTTGTATCTTCCCGGGACATGAATGGAAGACTGCCTTCAACAAATGATCTTGTAATGCCTTTTGGGCTGTGCAATGCCCCTGCTGTCTTCCAAGCATTTGTCAATGATGTCTTCCATGACCTCCTTAATCGCACTGTCATTGTCTATTTGGATGACATCCTCATATTCTCCTCCACCCTTGAGGAGCATCACGAGCATGTAAAACAGGTACTTCTTCACCTCAGAAACAATTCTCTGGTAGCCAAACTGGAGAAATGTGAGTTTGATCAAGTTCAGATACAGTTGCTTGGCTATGTCATCCCAAAGGAAGGTTTTGCCATGGATGCTACAAAGCTAACCACAATTCTGGAATGCCCTCAACCCACCACTTTAAAGGAACTACAGAGATGCTTTGGATTCTCCAACTATTATCGCAAGTTCATAAAGAACTTCTCCTAAATCGTTGCTCCACTCACTGCAAGAATTGACCTCCTGTGGCTGTGGATGCTTTCTCTCATCTAAAAAAAAATGTATTATGTTCTGCTCCTGTGCTCCACAATCCTGATCCTGACCTGCAGTTCACTTTAGAGGTTGATGCCTCCGAGATAGGAGCTGGTGCATTCTTAACCTAAAGGAACACTTCAACCTCCAAGTTAAACCCTGTAATGTTTTTTTCTAAATGATTCACTCCAGAAAGAAATTACGAGGTGGGTAATCATGAACTTTTAGCCATTAAGATGGCCCTAACTGAATGGCGTTATTGGCTAGAGGGTACCGCCAACCCCATTCAGATTCTCACTGACCACAAGAATCTGACATACCTAGAGACTGCTCATAGACTCAATCCTCAACAAGCCAGATGGGCACTATTCTTTTCTTGTTTTAACTTTATAGTCTCTTACATTTCTGGGACTAAGAATAAAAAGTCTGATGCCCTTTCCCATCAGTTTCCTCAGTCTAGTGACTCTTCTGAAGCTCCTATCAAAACACATCATAACCCCCTCCTGTGTGGTTGCTCAGCTCAACAACTCTCTGCTTCAAAGACTACAACAAGCCCAGACAAGAAAACCTTCTGAAGCACCTGCGGCACCTGAGATCCTTTATGTTCCTCCAAACCTTCGCTCTCCTGTATTATCCTGGGCTCATGACAGCAAGCTGTCAGGTCATCCTGGTTTGACAAGAACCTTTAAACTCCTTTCCCAACATTTGTGGTGGCCTACCACGAAGTCGGACTCTCAAGATTATGTAAAAGCTTGTCAGACTTGTGCTGTTAAAAAGACTCCCCGTTACCTACCACATAGCCTACTTCAACCATTGTCCATACCTAAACAAACACGGACACACATTGCCATAGATTTTGTTGTAGACCTTCCTCATTCTGACCATCATACAGTCATATGGGTGGTGGTGGATCGGTTCTCCAAACTCGCTCATTTTGTACCATTAACAAAGTTACCTACACCCCAAGAATTGTCCACTCTTTTTCTGTTACACGTGGTATGACTACATAGTATTCCCGTTTATATCATCTCTGACAGAGGACCTCAATTCATTTCTACCTTTTGGAGAAGCTTTTGCAAATTGCTTGGAACCATGGTTTCTTTGTCCTCTGGTTATCACCGTAGACTAACGGGCAGACGGAGAGTACCAATCAGGATCTTGAAGCTTATCTCAGAGCATATGTCAATTCACAGCATACTAATTGGTCTGAGTTATTACCCCTAGCTGAACTTGCAAAGAACACTCATTGGCATTCTTCTTTATGACGCTCTCCTTTCCAGGCCACAGCTGGTTATCAACCTTGTGTTTTTCCTCTTTCTGCTCAATCCACAGGAGTCCCTGCTGCAGAACGTCGCTTCAATTATGTCACTACCCATTGGCAATGAATACGCTCTCAGTTACTCAGTTACACTCAACCACCTCCAGATATAAGAGGTTTGCCGATCATCATCGAGCCAGTATTTGTGCCTTTGTTGCAGGTGATCGTGTCTGGGTCTCTACCCAACACATCCGCTTAAGTCAACCTTGTCACAAATAAGGACCTCTGTATATTGGTCCTTATAAAGTCCTCAAAATACTTTTTTCTGTTGCCTACAGAGTGGCCTTGCCTAAGACCTTGCACATTCACCCAGTCTTTGACATCATTTTGCTCTAACCCTATGTCACAAATATATACTCAACTCAGATGTCATTCTCCTCCATTCCTGATTCATGGTGAACCAGAGTTTGAGGTTGGCAAAATCCTGGATTCCAGAATCAGGCACAGACTGTTCCAATACCTCATACACTGGAAGGGATACTCTGTGGCAGAGCGTTCCTGGGTTCCTGCCCGTAATGTGCATGCTCCATCTTTGGTCTCCAAGTTCCATGCTGCTCACCCTTCAAAGCCGACTCTGGTTCCCGGAGGGAACCCTTGAATGGGGGGCTATGTCACACCGCTCTTGTGCTTCCTTTATGCCGCTCTGGCTGTTGCCAGGGACGAGGCAGTTGCTGTGAGCATGCGGCAATGACGTCATCGCTGCACGTCTTTTCTCCTCTCAAGTCGGATCCTTTGAAGTCCTCCTTTGCGCAAATCGGTGCCTATGTAAGTACCTACATAATTTACATTCACTGCCCAAGTATAGGTGTTACTGTGTGTGCTACTTGGTGCATTATTACTTGAATTGCTGGATTGCCTTATCATTGTTGAACTCTGCCTGTCTAACTACTCTGCCTGTTTAACCCTTGAATTGCTGGATTGCCTTATCATTGCTGAACTCTGACTGTCTGACTGTCTTACTACTACTGTGACAATTCCAGACACTGTTTAGAAATTGTTAACCCCTTTAAAACTGTATTATAAACTGAAAAAATATTACCATTATTTTTTCTTTCCTACTAAAATGCAAATGAATAGATCTTCCAAAATCTCTAATAACCACTCTCTTATTTTATTTTCTAGTGTCATATTACCTCCTTATCCTAACACAAGTACTTCCTTCCTTGACTTTGTTAAATCACAGTACAGAACAATTCTTAGTTGAATACTAGATGTGACTTCACTTACCACCCTGATCTTCAACCATACAACTACAACATAGACTGCTATGTAAAGGCATTTTTTAGTGCCTTTTTTTTTCTAACACCCCACACCCGCACACTCCATACAACTGCTTCAAGTTTTTTTTTAAGTTTTTTTTTAAAAGATGCTCATATTGGGGTTTTTTTCAACAAAAAGGAAAATAAACACTTTATTTTTGGGAGAAGTGGGGGATATTTTAAAAATTAACCAGACGTAGCAATAACCAACCACTTGTAATCGTGAATTTTCCAGTTTACATGTCCATGATAAATTAGCGCTTTACTTGCAATATAGCCCAGTATGTTCTATCTGAATCATGTACATGTTATGGCTTTGTTGTGCCTTTAATAATTATGTAAATATGTAAACTAAATTAAACAATCCCTGAAATGCTGTTATGTGGGATACACAAATCTGATTAATTTGCAAGTACGAAATAAGAGAGAAAATGTTTTTAAACATATCCTAATAAACATCATGTTAATATTTAAAATGTCTCTGTAGTGACACATTTAAATTAGTTATAATTTGGTATCATGTGATCAAATGATTTATAAGACGTAAATCAGTGAAGTGATTTTTATTTTTTTTATAAACATAGAAGAAATTTCTTATGTGTTTAGACTCTAGCCATATAGCCATTATAAATCACTCTACAAGGAGTGAGTATTTTTAAAACTAAAACTAGAAACATTATCATTATTTAAAGACAGTCTAGCCAAAACGAAACTTTCATGATTCAGATAGCTCATGGTATTCCTTGTTGAAAGCTAAACCTAGTTAGGCTCATATGCTAAATTCTAAGCCATTTAAGGCAGCCTCTTATCTCAGTGTATTTTGACAGTTTTTCACAGCTAGGAAGCGCTAGTCCATGTGTGTCATATTGATAACATTGTGCTTATGCCTGTGGAGTCAGCACTGATTGGCTAAAATGCATGTTTACTAAAATAACTGAAATAAAGAGGCAGTCTGCAGAGGCTTGCATGCAAAGTAATTACAGAGGTAAAAAGTGTATTAATATAACAGTGTTGATTATTCAAAACTGGGGAATGGGTAAGGGTTCATCTATCTTTTTAAACAATAACAATTCTTGAGTAGACTGACCCTTTAAATTGATATTTGATGCAAGGATTCCTATTATATACGTGCTAGTTGGTAATCCTGGTAGCTGTCATGTCAGCTATACTTTAGGAGTGGCATACTGTAGACCAAATTTGAACAGAACCAAATACCCAAGAGATGGGCACTTTGTAAGTGTAATACCTTCATTCTTATCTTTCATACCATCTGCTGAACAGTATAATTAAGTTAAAAGTTTTTCTAAAATTGGTTGAAATAAATTTTATTCTCAACTCATCCATTAAAGGGAAATTAAACCCAAAATTTGTATTTTATGATTCAGATAGTGCATGCAATTTTAAACAACTTTCTAATTTACTTTTTATTTATCAATTTTACTTTTTTCTCTTGGTATCATTTATTGAAAAGCTTAGGAGTTTGCCCATTTCTGGAGCACTATATGGCAGCAGTTTTGCAAGAATGTTATCCATTTGCAAGAGCACAAGATGGTAGCACTAGTTCCTGTGATGTAGTTCTCCAGATGCCTACCTAGGTATCTCTTCAACACAGAATATCGTAGGAATGAAGCAAATTTAATATTCAAAGTAAATTGGAAACTTTTTTAAATGGTATGCGCTGTCTGAATCACATATTTTTTTAGGGATTTCATATCCCTTTAATTCTATTAAATACCATAAATAGTTTTATTTATGTATTTGTATTTATTTTTATTTAGTTGTATTTATTAGTTTTTGTCCAGAAGATTTTGTTTATCCTTTAGAAAAAGGACTGCTGAGCTGACTCCAGTGAGGGTAAATGTTGGGTAATAGTGAGCTACTAATGAGGTACATGTCAAGGGCATAATAAAGAATGTGTGCCTTTTTGGTATATCAAAGATACACTTAAATCTGGCAGTATGCTCTAATATTAACCAGAGATGGTTCTAAAAAAATATTGCTACTGTTAATATAATATGGCAGAGGAGCAGTCCATCTAGACTCCTTGATAATTAAAGGGACAGCAAAGTCAAAACTAAACTTTCATGATTCAGATAGGGCATGACATTTTAAACAACTTTCCAATTTACTTTTATCATCAAATTTGTTCCCTTGGTGGTATTTTTGAAAAGCTAAACCTAGCTAGGCTCAAACTGATTTCTAAACAGTTGAAAACCGCCTCCTAGCTCAGAGCATTTTTAAAGTTTTTCACAGTTAGACTGTGCTAGTTCACATGTGTCATATAGATAACATTGTGCTCACTCCCGTGAAGTTATTTAGGAGTCTTCACTGATTGACTACACTGCATTTCTGTCAAAGGCACTTAGATAAGGAGGGTGTCTGCAAAGGCTTAGATACAAGGTATTCACAGAGGTAAAAAGTATATTAATATAACTGTGTTGCTTATGCAAAAATGGGGAATGGGTAATAAAGGGATTATCTATCTTTTTAAATAAGAACATTTTTGGTGTAGACTGTCCCTTTAAGAGGAGATGGAACAGGAGGATTATTATTTAAAGGGACACTGAACCCAATTTTTTTCTTTTGTGATTCAGATAGAGCATGGAATTTTAAGCAACTTTCTAATTTACTCCTATTATCAAATTTTCTTCATTCTCTTGGTATCTTTATTTGAAATGCAATAATGTAAGTTTAGATACCGGCCCATTTTTGGTGAACAACCTGGGTTGTCCTTGCTGATTGGTGGATAAATTCATCCACCAATTAAAAAAAGTGCTGTCCAGAGTACTGAACCAAAAAAAAAAAAAAAGCTTAGATACCTTCTTTTTCAAATAAAGATAGCAAGAGAACACAGAAAAATTGATAATAGGAGTAAATTAGAAAGTTGCTTAAAATCGCATGTTCTATCTGAATCACGAAAGAAAAAATATGGGTTCAGTGTCCCTTTAATAATTATTGTAACATGAATCAGTTCATGGGTGCAAAAAGGCAATGACAAAGCTATTTCTTTTGATATAATTATAATTTTATTAAAGCATAACAATATAAGTGTATTATCATTGTTATAAATGCACTGATTGGTAAATCAATGAACTGCATAGAAAATACATCATCATCTTTTTTATTTACAAAACTCTTGGGGCGTGATCCTATATACGGCTTAGTTTTCGGCGCAAGCGAGGGAACCCGCGTCGCCCGCAGTTTCAGCTCGCAACTCGAGCTATCCCATATACTGCGCCGTCAGATGCTGCCGTAAGTCTGACAAACCAGCGATGTCCAGAAATCTGCGCAAGTACAAATTTCTGGCGTTGCCAGTGACTTACGGCACTTTAGAAACTGCCGGCGCCTACAAAACCTGACTAAAGTCTAAATCACCCACACTGTCTAACACGCCTCCCTAACATAGCCCGACACGTCTAACCCTCTATCCGCTATCCCCCCTCACTATCCTAACAATAAAATATGTATTAACCCCTAAACCGCCGCTCCCAAACCCCGCCGCAACCTAATAAAGTTATTAACTCCTAAACTGCCGCCAGCTATATTAAATCTATAACCCCCAAAAGTGAGCCCCTACACCGCCGCTATCTATTTTAAAATTGTTAACCCCTAATCTAATCCCCCTACACCGCCACCAGCTATATTAACTATATTAACCATAATTATATTAGGGTTAATATAGTTAATATAATTATTATATTATATATATTAACTATATTAACCCTAATTATATTAGGGTTAATATAGTTAATATCGTTATTATAATATATATATATATATATATATATATAGTATAACAACCCTATTATATTAGGGTTAATATAGTTAATATCGTTATTATAATATATATATATATATATATATATATATATATATATATATATATATATATATATATATATATATATATATGTATAGTATAACAACCCTATCTAACTCTAGCATGCCTACACAAAAGGACCTTTTAAGGGCTGGTAAGGTAAAAGAGCTTTGAATTTTTTTTAATTTAGAATAGGGTAGGGAATTTTTTTATTTTGGGGGGCTTTATTATTTTATTAGGGGGCTTAGAATAGGTGTAATTAGCTTAAAAATCTTGTAATCTTTTTTTTATTTTTTGTAATTTAGTGGGTTTTTTTTTTTGTAATTTAGTTTAGTTTATTTAATTGTATTTTTAGATAGATATTTGTAGTTTATTTAATTTATTGATAGTGTAGGTGTATTTGTAACTTAGGTTAGGATTTATTTTACAGGTAATTGGGTAATTATTTAACTAGGTAGCTATTAAATAGTTAATAACTATTTAATAGCTATTATACCTAGTTAAAATAATTAACAATTTACCTGTAAAATAAATATAAACCCTAACATAGCTACAATGTAATTATTAATTACATTGTAGCTATCTTAGAGTTTATTTTATAGGTAAGTATTTAGATTTAAATAGGAATATTTTAGTTTATAATATGAATTAGATTTATTTAATAAGAATTTAGTTAGGGGTGTTATGGTTAGATAGAGTTAATATAGTTTATATAAATACTATAGTAACTATATTAACTATATTAACCCTAATATAATTAGGGTTAATAAAGTTAATATATATAATATAATAACTATATTAACTATAATATACTTAGGGTTAATATAGATAATATAGCTGGCGGCAGGGTAGGTAGATTAAATTAGGGGTTAATAATTTTAATATAGATGGTGGCGGTTTTAGGGGCTCACAGTGGGGGGTTAGTTTATGTAGATGGCGGCGGTTTAGGGGTTAAATACTTTATTACGGATTGCAGCGGGGGGATCGCGGTTGACAGGGAGTTAGACATTGCGCATGCGTTAGGTGTTAGGATTTATTTAGCAGATCTCGGTTGACAGGGAGATAGACATTGCGCATGCGTTAGGTGTTAGGTTTATTTTAGCAGCCAGTTTAGGGAGTTACGGGGCTCCAATAGTCAGCGTAAGGCTTCTTATGGCTGCTTTTTGTGGCGAGGTGAAAATGGAGTAAGATTTCTCCATTTTCGCCACGTAAGTCCTTACGCTGTATATTGGATACCAAACTGCGCTGGTTTGGTATACCTGCCCATGGCCCAAAAAACTACAGGCAACGGCAGAAATATACGCGCGTAACTTCTAGGTTACGCCGTATATAGGATACCAAACCCGCGCAATTTTTATCGGATCGACCCCCAGGGTATTACATATACCCCGCCAGCAGTTGCTAAAGTGCCGTAAATCAGATAAACTAGCGGGGCCCCATCCGATATGCAGCGTCGCCCGCAAAAGCCGGCGACGCTGGTTTTTGCACAGGTTTGGTATCCTATATACAGCGCCACATATAAATGCGGCACATATATTTCACCCGTCAGATGTTGTTTTTTTTACCCATAGACTAACATATAAAAGATGCGCAATTTGGTATCCAAAATCCAGCGCAAGGCCTTACTTGGCGAAAATGGAGAAATCTTACTCCATTTTCACCTCCCCATAAAATGCAGCCGTAGCAGGCCTTGCGCTGAGTATGGGAGAATGCCTGCAAAAAAAACCTAACACCTAACGCATGCGCAATTTATTTTAACTAGGTACAATAGCTATTAAATAGTTAATAACTATTTAATAGCTACCTAGTTAAAATAATTACAAAATGACCTGTAAAATAAATACTAACCTAAGTTACCATTACACCTAACACTACTCTATCAATAAATTAATTAAATAAATTAACTACAATTATCTAAAATTAAAGGGACAGTCTAGGCCAAAATAAACTTTCATGATTCAGATAGAGCACATCATTTTAAATAATTTTCCAATTTACTTTTATCACCAATTTTGCTTTGTTCTCTTGGTATACTTAGTTGAAAGCTTAACCTAGGAGGTTCATATGCTAATTTCTTAGACCTTGAAGCCCACCTCTTCCAGATTGCATTTTAACAGTTTTTCACCACTAGAGGGTGTTAGTTCACATATTTCATATAGATAACACTGTGCTTGTGCACGTGAAGTAATCTGGGAGCAGGTACTGATTGGCTAGACTGCAAGTCTGTCAAAAGAACTGAAAAAGGGGCAGTTTGCAGAGGCTTAGATACAAGATAATCACAGAGGTTAAAAGTATATTATTATAACTGTGTTGGTTATGCAAAACTGGGAAATGGGTAATAAAGGGATTATCTATCTTTTTAAACAATAAAAATTCTGGTGTAGACTGTCCCTTTAAATACAATTAAATAAACTAAACTTTAGTACAAAAAAAACAAAACACTAAATTCCAAAAAATTTAAACATGTTACAAGAAGTTTAAACCAATTACACCTAATCTAAGCCCCCTAATAAAATAAAAAAAGCCCCCCAAAATAATTGGATCGGATGAAGACTTCTGCCCGGCTTGAGGACTACTTGTGCCTGGATCGGATGAAGACTTCGGTCCGGCTGGGTGAAGACGGCTCAAGGTAGGGTGATCTTCAATGGGGTAGTGTTAGTTTTTTTTTAAGGGAGGATTGGGTGGGTTTTAGAGTAGGGGTGTGTGGGTGTTGGGTGTTAATGTTGGGGGGAAATTGTTTTTTTTTTACAGGTAAAACAGATGATTGCTTTGGGGCAATGCCCTGCAAAAGGCCCTTTTAATGGTTATTTGTAATTTAGTATAGGGTATGGCATTTTATTATTTTGGGGGGCTTTTTATTTTATTAGGGGGCTTAGATTAGGTGTAATTAGTTTAAACTTGTTGTAATATTTTTTTTATTTTTTGTAATTTAGTGGGGGGGTTTTTGTACTATAGTTTAGTTTATTTAATTGTATTTAATTTTAGATAATTGTAGTTAATTTATTTAATTAATTTATTGATAGTGTAGTGTTAGGTGTAATGGTAACTTAGGTTAGGATTTATTTTACAGGTCATTTTGTAATTATTTTAACTAGGTAGCTATTAAATAGTTAATAACTATTTAATAGCTATTGTACCTAATTAAAATAAATACAAAGTTGCCTGTAAAATAAAAATAAATCCTAAAATAGCTACAATGTAATTATTAATTATATTGTAGCTATCTTAGGGTTTATTTTATAGTTAAGTATTTAGTTTTAAATAGAAATAATTTAGTTAATAATAGTTATATTATTTAGATTTATGTGTGTTAGATTTATGGGTGTTAGGGTTAGACTTAGGTTTAGGGGGTAATACATTTAATGTAGGTGGCGGCGGTGTAGGGGGATCAGATTAGAGGTTAATATATTTAATGTAGGTGGCGGCGGTGTAGGGAGGTCAGATTAGAGGTTAATATATTTAATGTAGGTGGCAGAGGTGTAGGGGGGTCAGATTAGAAGTTAATATATTTAATGAAGGTGGCGTCAGTGTAGGGGGTCAGATTAAAGGTTAATATATTTAATGTAGGTGGCAGCGGGGTCCAGGAGCATGGTTTAGGGGTTAAACACTTTATTATTTTTTGCAGTGGGGGATTCGGTTGACAGGTAGATAGACATTGCACATGCATTAGGTGTTAGGTTTTTTTTTGCAGGCATTTTAGGGAGTTACGGTGCTCCCATACACAGCGCAAGGCCTGCTACGGCTGCATTTTATGGTGAGGTGAAAATGGAGTAAGATTTCTCCATTTTCGCCACGTAAGGCCTTGCGCTGGATATTGGATACCAAATTGCGCGTCTTTTATATGTTAGTCTATGGGTAAAAAAACTACGTCCGACGGGTGAAATATATGTGCCTCATTTATATGTGGTGCTGTATATAGTATACCAAACCTTTTGCGGGTGATGCTGTATCGGATGGGGCCCTTGTTTTTTTAATGTAAACTAACCAACAGAAGGCTGTAATTACAGTATATATTTCTGTAAGGTTCCAGCTTACTTGATCTATATTTTTGAAGCCCCAGGAACAAAAATATTTTAAATATATCTCACATTCATGATTCGAATAGCCATATGTCACATACATACCAAAGTGGCATATTTTACAATCAAAAGAAAATTACCTTTTCATGTTTTTTTTTTCTTTCAGTGTTTTAATATTGAGAAACATTTGTCTAGATTTCAGTCCACCAAAATAGCCTTCATATACTTATCAAACAGCTTGTTACACGGTTCTTGAATGTATACCATTCATGGGAACAATCGACAACGATATTTTCAGTTATATTTTTTTATAAATATATTTTTGGACTTATTATTTAAGTTTCAATCAAAGTTGTTTGCGTGGTTTGTTTTTCATTGCAAGCACAGTTTATGTTCTAGAATCAACATAAAAATAATAAATAAAATGTAAAACATATAGTTCAAATTACACTTTTAACCCCTTAATGACCGGACCATTTTTCAGTTTTCTTACCCTTAATGACAATGGCTATTTTTACATTTCTGCAGTGTTTGTGTTTAGCTGTAATTTTCCTCTTACTCATTTACTGTACCCACACATATTATATACCGTTTTTCTCGCCATTAAATGGACTTTCTAAAGATACCATTTTTTTCATCACATCTTATTATTTACTAAAAAAAAAATAATAAAATATGAGGAAAAAATGGAAAAAAACACACTTTTTCTAACTTTGACCTCCAAAATATGTTACACATCTACAACCACCAAAAAACACCCATGCTAAATAGTTTCTAAATTTTGTCCTGAGTTTAGAAATACCCAATGGTTACATGTTGTTTGCTTTTTTTGCAAGTTATAGGGCAATAAGTACAAGTAGAACTTTGCTATTTCTAAACCACTTTTTTTCAAAATTAGCGCTAGTTACATTGGAACACTGATATCTGTCCGGAATCCCTGAATATCCCTTGACATGTATATATTTTTTTTTAGAAGACAACCCAAAGTATTGATTTATGCCCATTTTGGTATATTTCATGCCACCATTTCACTGCCAAATGCGAGCAAATAAAAAAAATTGTTCACTTTTTCACAAATTTTGTCACAAACTTTAGGTTTCTCACTGAAATTATTTACAAACAGTTTGTGCAATTATGGCACAAATGGTTGTAAATGCTTCTCTGGGATCCCCTTTGTTCAGAAATAGCAGACATATATGGCTTTGGCGTTGCTTTTTGGTAATTAGAAGGCCGCTAAATGCAGCTGCGCACCACACGTGTATTATGCCCAGCAGTGAAGGGGTTAATTAGGGATCTTGTAGGGACCTTGAAGGGTTAATTTTAGCTTTAGTGTAGTGTAGTAGACAACCCAAACTATTGATCTAGGCCCATTTTGGTATATTTCATGCCACCATTTCACCGCCAAATGCGAGCAAATAAAAAAAAAAGTGACATTTTTCACAATTTTAGGTTTCTCACTTAAATTATTTACAAACAGCTTGTGCAATTATGGCACAAATGGTTGTAAATGCTTCTCTGGGATCTCCTTTGTTCATAAATAGCAGACATATATGGCTTTGGCGTTGCTTTTTGGCAATTTGGAGGCCGCTAAATGCTGCTGCGCACCACACTTGTATTAAGCCCAGCAGTGAAGGGGTTAATTAGGTAGCTTGTAGAGAGCTTGCAGGGTTAATTTTAGCTTTAGTGTAGAGATCAACCTCCCACCTGACACATCCCACCCCCTGATCCCTCCCAGACAGCTCTCTTCCCTCCCCCACCCCACAATTGTCCCCGCCATCTTAAGTACTGGCAGAAAGTCTGCCAGTACTAAAATAAAAGGTGTTTTTTTTTTTTTTTTTTTTTTTTTTAAATTATTCAGCTGTGATGGACCCCTGCCTTAACCCCCAACCTCCCTGATCCCCCCCAAACACCTCTCTAACCCTCCCCACCTACCTAATTGCCACCATCTTGGGTACTGGCAGCTGTCTGCCAGTACCCAGTTTTCCCCCCCAAAAAAAGTGTTTTGTTTTGTGACATGTTTTATTTTTTCTGTAGTGTAGCTGCCCCAACCACCCCCCCCCCCACCCCCCCCCCCACCCCCCCCAGATCCAGATCGTGATCAAAATTCTGCCCCCCTCCCTCTTACCTAAATTCATTGGTGGCAGTGCTAGTGATTGCTGCGCGCGCGCGCGCACGCGCACACACACGCGCGCGCGCGCGCGCAGCCCCCGCACGCTCCCGGCATCCGGCGTGCACAATACACTTGAAGGAACCGGATGCCGGGTAGCGATGGGCCGCCCACCCTCCTCCCTGTAAGCTCCCACCCACCAACGAACGGCCGCATCGCTACCGGTGCAGAGAGGGCCACAGAGTGGCTCTCTCTGCATCGGATGCTTTCTAAAGGGTATTGCAGGATGCCTCAATATCGAGGCATCACTGCAATACCATGAGAGCTGCTGGAAGCGATTGCGATCGCTTCCAGCACTCTCTTAGACAAGTGACGTACCAGGTACGTCCATTGTCACTAACTGCAAGTTTTTGCAGGACGTACCTGGTACGTCACTTGTCATTAAGGGGTTAAGCAATTGAACTTTTATACAAATAAACTAAGAGCTAGATTACAAGTGGAGTGCTAATTTATTGTACGCCCGCAAAAGGGCAAATACACCCGTTTGCGGACTCACAATTAATAACCAGCAATTAAAAGTGGTTGGTATTACTACAACAAGCTCACAAGCTCTTTTATTGACAAAATTATTAGAATCCAGGCATTTGAGCTTGGCTATAAATATGTTTACTTTGAAAAGCAGTACTTTTTTCCACTTTCTAATAAAATATTTTTTTCTATAATGGATAAAACCTAAAACTGAGGGGGGCGGAGCCAGCAGCGCACAGGAGAGGTCGCAAGTTTTCAGAGCTCCGGCACATCTTTATCTAAGAATGACCTCAGACCAGATTTAAATGCACAAATGACCTTTAACATTGTAGGATTGTCCATTTAAAGCCTCATCTGGTATCTGGAGGACACTAATTATAGCTACTTAAGCACTAGTCGTGTGCTAGGTCTAAAAAACCTACTCTGTAACTTCAAAAGAGGCAACCATTTTACCACCCTCGTGAGAGCACAGTTGTTATGGCTGACATCCACCAGATACTTGCCGAGATCAGAAGACTCCTAACCCATCACCAAAAAATGCTCTCTACAACTTTGAATAGAGCTGCTGCTCTGGTGGAGGAATGCAGGCTTGTGACGGTGAGGTCTCCGGACCTGGCTGAGGTGAACATTACTGATGGGGGTGCTTTTGGGCCCCAGCATCCCCTGCGCACTTCTAGTTTTGTATCAGCTGAGGCAGAGACAACTTGTGAGGCTGAGAGGATTAACACTGAGTATACAACATCCAGCGCGATCTTCACAAATCAAACCTCTAGGAAACAAGGCAAGCCATGGGTCTCAAGAGATTTCAAAGTGTTTTGATGTTACTAGCACCGATTATCATTTGGTCATCCACAGTACAAGGATGGCATCGCAACAACTCTCTCTACCTACTTCATTTCCCTTGGCATAACATCTTTGAGGTACATGTTGAAACAGCATACCTGGGGCTTGAGGCACAGATGTGGAAGATGGGTATAGGATAGAAAGCACATGCTATCTTCTAAGCCACCTGGTTTGGCAGCAATACGTAGACCCTAGATGAACTCTCACACCGGACTGCTTTGCACTTTATTTTCTTCCTTTTTTTCCACAGGCCATCCTTAAATCTGGGCTCACTCTGGTTAAGTAGCTGGACTTTGTACTTTGCTGTGAATACTGCTGACTTTTGCAATAAGTTACTCAGGTTTTGTGTAACAGGTGCCCTAGGTTGCTAGTCTTTATAATGGTATGGTTACACACAAAGGTCATTACACCCAATCAGAGTATACATGTGGACTGTTATTCATATTATTGAGCCAATGACCTGCAAAGTTAAGAATATATACTCTTCCTATATGAATATTAGGCCTGCTTAATAGGAGTAAAAGCTCATGTAATTAAATATCATAGAGCCCACTAGCAATAGACATGATATGATTATTGTTCGATCCTGAACCTAAGGGTTAGATAATCTATCCTAGTTCTCAGGGACTACATATAAAGCCATACTAGTTTAATGTACTCTCCTACCACAATTCATACCTTTTGGTCTTACTCAAAGGTCCTACACACTACTATTTGGTGATAACTATTTGCTTGCTAGAAGATTCCTTCTATTGCTTTTAATTATTCCTCCTATAAGCATAAGTGGATATAATGGTAATTGATAGCCTGGGATTTTTGTTTACGCATATAGAATGGAACCAATAGTTTAAAATCATTGCTGAGACTCCCTAGTTATCTTTCCTTTTGGATGGCTATCTTAACACTACTGTTGCCACATAAGATTCTACTAACTAGCTATTTTGGAAGCTTATTGTTGTTCCACTGTGTTGAACATTTACTGAAAGTTTTCATATATATTTGTGTGCACTATTTGCCAGTCGTCTTAAGTTCTCGCTATTACACCAAATTGCATATCTTTGAATGTAGCAATGCAGCTCTCAACATATCTCATTATTACTGATAATTATTTCTGCCTCTGCGATGTGTAAGCTAACCCAAGGCACAAGGTCCTCATTCATTTTAGAAGTAGCCTTGCATAGTTAAACATGCTTTATATCTCAGAGGTCTTAACTCCCACAGTCCATTCTTGCTTATGCCTACAGCTTGCACACTTATGTTAATTTGACACATCTTAACTTAATCAGGCATCCTGTTTCATTTATATAGAGATCTACATGGATAGCTGCCAGACTATAGAGCTCATTATATTTTCTAAACTTAACCCAAACTGATATATCAATTGATAGGAGTGAGCCAGACCCGAATGGAGGCTAGATGTTATAATCCACTCACCACTAAGTTTAGCTGTATAGTCCACGAGTATTTTGATAAGTGCTATGTTATCTTAGTGTGTGACATAGTGTGCAAATTTATAACCTGCTCCTGCGACCACCGATATACTGTGACACATAGTCTCATTTTGCAGCCACTGACATGCTTCTAGCGCAGGCTGGACCTGCATTACGATTATTGTTTAGGGTCTTATTATGCACTACATCTTAAATAAGCTACATAAACCATGTCAGCTCAGAGAATATAGAACTTGAGGCTCCACTGTACTAGATATAACATCAATCCAATATGTAACTTGTTTGTCTCTATTTTTCCCTTGGTATCTCATATGCTCATATAGACTTTATATATGATTATGTCGGTTTAAAAGGTTAATAACCACCTCCCCCCCCACCATATAATATGCCTCCTAGACTAGGAGGACTACCTGTGTGGTTTCTCTTGTCTACACCACAAACCCATTAATCTCTTAATAGTAATTCTTACATTTCACATAGACTTTAAAAACTTAAAACCCACATATTGCAAGTTACAAAAAAAACCCCAAAAAACTATGAGGTGAATCTGTTGGGATCTGTAAATGGTCTCTTTTATTAAAATTAGCCTTCCGCTACAGTAGAATTTTCACGTGGATAAGGGCCCAAAAGTGACCCTTTATATGAGAAGGAAGACTTAGATTTATACTGGCACAGTCATACTATTTACCTAGGCAGCATTAATTAAGCTAAAAACTCCTTGTTTTATTGATATTTGATTTTGTTTCTCTCACTTGGATTTATAATATGTAAGCTATGGGATAAGTTATGTACTAGGTGTATGCTTTTGAGACTATTTGTGTAATGCTTCAACACTATGGCCTAGATTTAGAGTTTGGCAGTAGCCTTCAAAACCAGCGTTAGAGGTTCCTAACGCTGGTTTTTACCGCCCGCTGGTATTTGGAGTCAGTCATTAAAGGGTCTAATGCTCACTTTGCAGCCGCGACTTTTCCATACCGCAGATCCCCCTACGCCATTTGCGTATCCTATCTTTTCAATGGGATCTTTCTAACGCCGGTATTTAGAGTCGTGGCTGAAGTGAGCGTTAGAAATCTAACGACAAAACTCCAGCCGCAGAAAAAAGTCAGTAGTTAAGAGCTTTCTGGGCTAACGCCGGTTTATAAAGCTCTTAACTACTGTGCTCTAAAGTACACTAACACCCATAAACTACCTATGTACCCCTAAACCGAAGTCCCCCCACATAGCCGCCACTCTATTAAAAATTTTTAACCCCTAATCTGCCGCTCCGTACACCGCCGCCAGATACGTTATCCCTATGTACCCCTATTCTGCTGCCCCTAATACCGCTGACACCTACATAATATTTATTAACCCCTAATCTGCGGCCCCCGCTATCGCTGACACCTGCATATTTTTTTAACCCCTAATCTGCCGCTCCGTACACAGCCGCAACCTACATTATACCTATGTACCCCTAATCTGCTGCCCCTAACACAGCCGACCCCTATATTATATTTATTAACTCCTAATCTGCTGCCCCCAAGGTCGCCTCCACCTACCTACAATTATTAACCCCTAATCTGCCGACCGGACCACACCGCTACTATAATACATTTCTTAACCCCTAAAGCTAAGTCTAACCCTAACACTAACACCCCCCTAAGTTAAATATAATTTAAATCTAACAAAATAAATTAACTCTTATTAAATAAATTATTCCTATTTAAAGCTAAATACTTACCTGTAAAATAAACCCTAATATAGCTACAATATAAATTATAATTATATTGTAGCTATTTTAGGATTAATATTTATTTTACAGGCAACTTTGTAATTATTTTAACCAGGTACAATAGCTATTAAATAGTTAAGAACTATTTAATAGCTAAAATAGTTAAAATAATTACAAAATTACCTGTAAAATAAATCCTAACCTAAGTTACAATTAACCTAACACTACACTATCAATAAATTAATTAAATACAATACCTACAAATAACTACAATTAAATAAACTAACTAAAGTACAAAAAATAAAAAAGAACTAAGTTACAAAAAATAAAAAAATATTTACAAACATTAGAAAAATATTACAACAATTTTAAACTAATTACACCTACTCTAAGCCCCCTAATAAAATAACAAAGACCCCCAAAATAAAAAAATGCCCTACCCTATTCTAAATTAAAAAAGTTCAAAGCTCTTTTACCTTACCAGCCCTGAAAAGGGCCATTTGCGGGGCATGCCCCAAATAATTCAGCTCTTTTGCCTGTAAACAAAAACATAAAATACCCCCCCAACATTACAACCCACCACCCACATACCCCTAATCTAACCCAAACCCCCCTTAAATAAACCTAACACTAAGCCCCTGAAGATCTTCCTACCTTATCTTCACAATGCCAGCTTCACCGATCCGTCCTCCGAAGTCTTGAACCAAGCCTCCAAAGTCTTCATCCAAGCCCAAGCGGGGGCTGGCGATCCATAATCCAGCTGAAGTCTTCTATCAAGCTGCGACTGAAGAGGTCCAGAAGAGGCTCCAAAGTCTTCATCCTATCCGGGAAGAAGAGGAGATCCGGACCGGCAACCATCTTGATCCAAGCGGCATCTTCTATCTTCATCCGATGACGAACGGCTCCATCTTGAAGACCTCAAGCGCGGATCCATCTTCTTCTTCCGATGTCCAACTGAAGAATGAAGGTTCCTTTAAGGGACGTCATCCAAGATGGCGTCCCTCGAATTCCTATTGGAATGCGAGCTCAATCTGATTGGCTGATCCAATCAGCCAATCGGATTGAACTTGAATCTGATTGGCTGATTCCATCAGCCAATCAGAATTTTCCTACCTTAATTCCGATTGGCTGATAGAATCCTATCAGCCAATCGGAATTCGAGGGACGCCATCTTGGATGACGTCCCTTAAAGGAACCGTCATTCGTCGGGGAGTCGTCGGTGAAGATGGATCCGCGCTGGAGGTCTTGAAGATCAGCCGGTCGTCATCGGATTGAAGAACATAGAAGATGCGGGTTGGATGAAGATTTTTGCCGGTCCGGATGTCCTCTTCTGCTCGCTTGGATCAAGACTTCAGCCGGAGGATGGACGTTACTCTTCAGTCCCCGCTTGGGCTTGGATCAAGATTTCAGAGGCTTGGATCAAGACTTTGGTGGACGGATCGGTGAACCTGGCATGGTGAAGATAAGGTAGGAAGATCTTCTGGGGCTTAGTGTTAGGTTTATTTAAGGGGGGTTTGGGTTAGATTAGGGGTATGTGGGTGGTGGGTTGTAATGTTGGGGGGGGGTATTGTATGTTTTTTTTTTACAGGCAAAAGAGCTGAATTTCTTGGTGCATGCCCCGCAAAGGGCCCTTTTAAGGGCTGGTAAGGTTAAAGAGCTTTTCTATTTTAATTTTAGAATAGGGTAGGCCATTTTTTTTTATTTTGGGGGGCTTTGTTATTTTATTAGGGGGCTTAGAGTAGGTGTAAATAGCTTAAAATTGTTGTAATATTTTTATATTAATTATATTATATTATATTTATTAATTCTAAAATAGCTACAATATAATTATTATTTATATTGTAGCTATATTAGGGTTTATTTTACAGGTAAGTATTTAGCTTTAAATAGGAATAATTTATTTAATAAGAGTTAATTTATTTTGTTAGATTTAAATTATATTTAACTTAGGGGGGTGTTAGTGTTAGGGTTAGACTTAGCTTTAGGGGTTAATCCATTTATTAGAGTAGTGGCGAGATCCGGTTGGCAGATTAGGGGTTAATTATTGTAGGTAGCTGGCGGCAACGTTGTGGGGGCAGATTAGGGGTTAATAAATATAATATAGGGGTCGGCGGTGTTAGGGGCAGCAGATTAGGGGTACATAGGGATAACGTAGGTTGCGGCGGTGTACGGAGCGGCAGATTAGGGGTTAATTGTGTAATGCAGGGGTCAGCGATAGCTGCGGCGGCAGAATAGGGGTTAATAAGTGTAAGGTTAGGGGTGTTTAGACTCGGGGTACATGTTAGAGTGTTAGGTGCAGACTTAGGAAGTGTTTCCCCATAGGAAACAATGGGGCTGCGTTAGGAGCTTAACGCTGCTTTTTTGCAAGTGTTAAGGTTTTTTTCAGCTCAAACTGTCCCATTGTTTCCTATGGGGTATCGTGCACGAGTACGTTTTTGAAGCTGGCCGCGTCCGTAAGCAACGCTGGTATTTAGAGTTGCAGTTGCGGTAAATTTGCTATACGCTCCTTTTTTGGAGCCTAACGCAGCCCTTCTGTGAACTTTAAATACCAGCGGTATTTAAAAGGTGCGGAGAAAAAAAAGCATGCGTAGCTAACGCACCCCTTTGGCCGCAGAACTCTAAATCTAGCCGTATGTTTGTAAGCCACATTTTACCTCATAAAAAAGGTATTTTAAAATAGCTCTGGTGCTATGAGAGTTCAGTAAAAATACAAAGGAATTTTTTAGAATATTCTTAAGTGTAAACGATTTATAATTGCTAACAAGATTCACAGATTTAACAATTAACAAGTAAAAAAGTTAAACGTACTGTAATGACTGTAATTTGGGAATCAAATTAAAGGAAAGTGAAAATTACCTACAGATGTGTTTATTATTTTACCTTTCAAACATATTTTAAGGTATTTAGTATAAAATTGTGCTTAATTTGCTAAATTTATTTTCAAACTGAAAAGCAATGCTCTTTCAATAAAATAAACATTCCTTACAAGTTATGTTTTACCCTAGTAATTTGCAATCTTGTAATATAATTGTGAAAGTTAACCAGAAGTATGTAACTTAAATTTTAGCATCCATAAAAAACACAAAGAGAATCATTTTCCAGAACTTCAGCTTTATCTCTTTCAGCATGGTCTCACATATGAAAAGTACATTTTTGGACATTATTCAGTACTTCAATAAAATAACTATGGTTTAAAACCTGTGGAGGTCCTCTTTTCATAAATCTGGTTTCCTCATGGGCAAACTGTTTACATGTATAACATCGATATGTGGTCTAGTACCTTCACAACCTAGAGGAAAATAACTGAACGGTAATTCTTTCATCCTACAAGCACGAACAGAGCAGCATGGCATAATTGAAGAGTTGCAGTGCTAGGTTTTGTTGGTCACAGCAAGGAAAACAATACATAAAACAAGTTCCTTAAAATCAAATCGAATAGGCTTGTACATATGGTATATTTACAAAACCAGTGGGATACAATTAAATACCACAATTTTAAAGACATTGCTACTTGCAAGAACTTGGACATTTTGTATCTACATTATTGCAAGATTTTTTTTTCTTCTCTTGTTAATCATAAATGCTTTTCTGAAAATACCCTGTGGCTTTTTCATCTCTAACCCTTTTTTAAAGGCTATCCATATGCTGATTAAACCTTTTTGCACCAATACTGGTTCCCCCTCTAAAATCAATGATGATCTTCAAACCTTTTGGGCTAGATTACAAGTGGAGTGCTAAATGTTCGCACTCTCGCAAATGGGCACATTTGCCTGTTTGTGGAAGTGTGCTAATTAACCAGCCAGTACAATTAACATTCAGAAAATTAACCAGAGATTTAATCTCTGGTTAATTTTCTAAAAGTGCCCCAAGTGCCCTCAAAATAGAGGGCATTATAGTTTATTATTTAAAAAAATCTAGCTTTTTTTTAATTAAAAATAAAACTGCACTAGGCAGTTTTGGGGCTTTAAAGTTGGTGGGAGTGGGGTGTTAGGAGCCTATGGAAGTGGGCTTTCATGAGCACAATGCTTCCTAGCAATGTGAACGTGAGCTCGCGTTTGCATTGCGATTTGCTTTTAATACCAACGCACATTATAGTGTGCTGGTATTACAAAGTGGAGCACTAATATCACTTGCACGCAAGCGATATTTAGCAATCCGCTTGTAATCTAGCCCTTTGTGTTTAGTTAAGTTATAAATGCAGAGATAAATGTGATAAAAACAAGTTGCGATGACTGATTGCAAGCCAAAGTGTGCTCATTGTTACCCCCAAACATGTTTTTCCTAAACTGCTTTTCTAATACATAGTTTTCAATTAATGTTTTTCTCCTCACTTCCACTAAAGAAAAAAAATATATTTTATTATACATCACCCACAACTAATAAATATATATTTTTTTTAACTAACAATAGAAGCCAATTCTCCAATTATATGATGGGCTTTAACTTAACAGCTCCATTTAAAACATTTCAAAGGAACAACCTAAGATCCTGATACAATTTTTTGTTCCTGTTAACTGACATTTTCATGAATAAAACATTTTTTTTTTAATTTTTTTATTTGTTAAATTAAAGCTGCCTTTCTGGGTGGGGGCGGAGCTAACTAGCAGAGTGAGCAGATGTGTTTGTCTGCAGCTCTGCTACCAATATAACATATAAAAGCAATATAATATGATTTTAAATCCATTAACTTAACTCTGGAGTTTATTCCCTATAATGAGGAAAGTAATCTCTCTAAAACTGTATGGGAACAAGGTCTCAAGCATCTTCTATGACTTCTGCAAATTGACGAACTAACTGACTTCCCACGTGGCAGCGGGGATCGCTTGATATTTGTCTACAAGCTTACTTTGGATCTTCTACTACTCCTTCAATTATGGCAGACTTTTCGGGTTTCTACTACAGGGATCGCTAGAGAAATTTATGCAGAAGATTGACTATAGCTTCTATGATCTGAAGCTCGTACTTAGAGAGCAGCGTGGAGAAGAGGTTAAGCCTCCATCTAAAATGGTGACTACCAATGATCCTAAAGAGAGAGATGAAACCTCACAGCCTAAGAACAGAGCACCAACGCCAGTGCTGCAAACACTTCAGACAAGCATGGATTTTTATGCACATGATATATGTACGGTCGCTGAGAGTGGCCTTGCGGCTGAGAGAAGCCTAGTATTGATAGAGACGGATAGCGGTGTAGATGACGGAGACAGAGCACCATGGATCACTACCGCATTACGATTGACAGAGGTCTCACACTATTCTCTTGGAAGCTGGATCCCGGTCTTCACATTGACTCTGGCTAACCTGCAGTGCGCTCCGGACATTGTGAATATAGCGCTTTCGGTGCTGGGAGAGAATGACGCATGGAGCCTGTCTGTTTTTGCAGGGCCTTTACAAGGTACTCTCTACTCAGATTTAAAGAAACAGATAAAGCTGAACGTGATCTCAAATATTCCACCCTGGAGCCCAGAATTACTAGGGAACTTTAATAACAAAGACACTGACCTGGGGCACGATGCCCAGACGGAACTCCAATACAGGCACACTAGCAGAGTTGGCATCGGCTAATTTTGTATGCCTTACATTCATCAATAGGCACAAGCTATTACTTATTCTCAATGGTTATTATTAACCTTATGCACTTATGTTATACCCTTTTAATTTAGATGTTAAATCTTCACAGATTCTAGTTGAAGCACCTTTCTGCTTAAAATGGCATGTTTCACATATTAAGTATGGTTTTGTATTGCTAAGTATTGATTCCAGTACACAATGGGACTGATGAATGCACATCTCTATTTTCCACTAATTAGAAAAGTTATTGAATAAGCTAAGCATTAGGAACGGTCACACTTTGGCATTTTGGTTATTACATTATACAGAATGATGCACAGGCCTCTGATTGGTCACTATTGGGTATGACTAAACTTCAATAGAAAATGTGCCTCACTCGATTAAGCCTATATGATGCATACGTCTCCCTCAGCCGGCGAGGGGGATGGTGATATTGGGCTATATTATTACATAGCATTGTCTGATACATTTGTTTAGAGAGCATAGAGTGGGCTCAATCCTCATATTTTAATATATTTTGTAGTTAGATATAGGTTCTTATACTCACAGACATTTATTGTGGCTGCAATGCTGGGAATATCATACTTCTTAGTCTTTAACTAAAAATTGGAGGCTTGGGTTTCCTGAAAGCTATGAAATAATATGCCTCCCCTTCCAAGTGCCTTACATAGTCCAGTTCAAGCTTAAGTTGCTAGACTTACATATGGTATCATACGGCCGTGATTGCACTTATATGCTTTCCCTTCAAGTTTTAAAGCACACAAAGAGCAACTCTTCTCGCCCTTTGTGTTAGCGCAACCTGTGAGATGCACTTTCTCAAAGAGATGGATTGGTGTAAGATTGCTACTTATTTCTTTTTGTATCCTCTCCTCCCTCACCCCCCACCCCCTCACCCCCCCACCCCCAATTTTAAATTTCATCTTAAATTTCATTGATATTTGTTTATGGGATATTATCATATTATTCACCCAATTTGGTGAATACTTTAGCGGTATTAACTTGCTACGCAATGCTAATTCTTCTCATCTATATTATAAGCCTTATTGGGTACAAGAGTTACCTTATATGTCAAGGGGAGAAATTAGTATACTAAGTTGCTAAATGTGGGTACCTCTCAGTTAAGGTTGTTTGTTACTACGTTATACAGTGCAATTTAAAGTATCATTATATTAGACATTAAAAATTATACAGAGGTATTTAAGTAACCTATACAAAACAAAAATTATAAGGTATCATTGTAAGATCAGCAATCTCAAAAATTCTGCTGCAATAGAAGTTTGGTTTGCCATATAAGCCCTTAGATTAGGTGTTATGGACCCCCACACACCATATGATCCCTTTAATTTGAGCTACTATATTTAGGTTATAGTAAGTACTAGGAGTTGTATTTTTAACATGCCATTTAATCCTCATGGTTACTCTTGTACTTTGTCTTTTTTCATTTAATGTAAACCATTTTTTTTTTCATATGGTGGGGTTAACATATATGATTTCTTGCTATGTATGTTTTATTGCTAAATACCTTAATAAAAAACTTTGATTATTAAAAAAAGCTGCCTATATTATTTATATATTAGCTGACAAGTATTCCAATATTGCCTGTGAGGAGTTTCTCCCCTATTAGTAGACGTATTATGTATAGCCTTAAGGACCTTAGGTCCTTCATCTTTTAGACAATGGTGCCATTATAAAGTAGCACTTTAAAAAGCAGTTAGGTGTTACTCTTGTCTCTCTTTAGCCTCTCTTTTTACCATAAATTTCAGCAAGGACTCTGAAGAAAGTCAATATAAATTGATTTCTAAAGGATTACTGTGCAAGACAGTTATATGTTTAAATGGACCCAAGGGAGCCCTTTAGAGTGTATTCTTGGTGGCTGACAATTTGATTTACATTACACATTTTAAAAAATAACTAATTTAAAAGGGGCATGAAACCCAAAACTTTTCTTTTTATGAATCATATATTTTAAAATTAACAAAAAAATCCTATTACATCTATTATAACATGTTATTTGTTCTCTTAGTGTCTTTTGTTGAAAAGCAAGTAGATGTGCTTGTTGGCTGTGGTTATTTGTGGTTGAAAAAGGTTATTGAATATTATGCTAGCAGGTTGTATTAGGCTTCTCTTTATAGGATGTACATAATTCACAGACTTACCATAGTTCACAACTTTTTATTAACTGACAAAAACCCAAATCTTTTACAGTAATACCAGGCCTTGTATTCGATCTGTGAAGGGATGCCCCATATACTCTTACTTTAAGAAGAAAAAACAAATTGATATTTAGTCTTCCTCATTCATTGAATTTAGCTTTAAAGTCCCACATGCTAAGTGACCACAGAGAAGAAAATAGAACTTTGTACTGCTCTGAGAAGAACTCTACTAAAGCCGTAAAAGACCCCTACATTTGTACTCTTTCTGCCAAATCTGTGACTAAGGGCCAGATTATAAGTGGCACGCTATTTAGCGCTCCCATTTTAGAGTAAACTTTGCTAGAAGTAATCTTTTTGCAAGCATCAGGTTGCACTTGTATTACAAGTTGAAAATAAAAAGATTTAATGTGAGGGAAACCCGATGCACGCTAACTTCTAGACTTTGCAATATTGCAATTGGTTAACGTATTCTCCCCCAAAAAAACCTAACACTTATCGCTAGCACACTAACCCGACAGGAGTTATTCATATTTCACTTTCCAATGTTCTTAATTTACAGAACAATGTTATTTTTATTGTAAATACTTATTTCTATATTTATCTATATATTCCGACACACCCACATATCAGACCAATATGATTGGTAGTAAGCTGACACACCCTCTAGTCCTGTATGGTGGACAGCCCTTTAAATACAAAGGGTGCAACTTTGCAGACATCTGTCTTTTTTACTTTTGAAAAAGCCCGGCCGTTGGCCGGGGGAAACGCATCAGGTACCAGCTGACAGGTTGTGGACATCACTATCGAAGCCACCTTGTCCTCACCAAGTCACGAAGTGGACTATCAGGGTATCCGGATAACCCTGTCAGACACTTACAGCAATCACAGCATGAGGCATTTTAATCTTAGCCTACAGTGAGTGATGGGGAATGCAGAGGAGTGAATGCTATACCTAAATGCTCTTTTATTATATTCATCTAGTAAATGCAATAGCATTTGCGTGTGTATGTTTTCAATAAAACCTTTCACTTGAGTCTTGCCTTGTGCGCTTTCTCTTTTTTCTTACAGAGCCGAGGTTGGGAAATACCGGACTTAATTGAAACGGTACAGAAAGGCATCTCGACTGTTTAAAATTTAAAGTGATATTCATCGAAATCTGAACAAGTACCAAGAATCATCTTTACATCACTTTCAGTATTTGGACTCATTTGTGAGCTATATTCAAAGATATCAGGAAGTGATATGTATGGACATCTCTTTTAAGGTACTGTAATCCATATAGGTACAGAGGATATACAGAGATCTTCATAATATAATAGTTATCTTGGGCATATTTATAACAACATATATTGTATTATATCATCTTTTATGTTTTTCCATTACTATATGGTTGCTCATTGTATTTAACAAAGTACGTGTGTCTGTGTATACATATACCAAAAATATCATTGTGTAATAACATTGTTAACACCATTGTCAAGTTTATAAACCGCGGCACCACTCATAAACAAGAGAGAAATAGTCAAAATTAGTTAAACCAGTTAAATTTTCACTAGTACGGTTCAAAATATAGCGCAATTTTACTTTTCTTAGTGATATACATATACCTGTATATCTAATCCTATAGATATATAGCTTTAGATATCTATTTTACATTAATACCATATATATATATATATATATATATATATATATACACACACTGTGTGCAGAATTCTTAGGCAAATGAGTATTTTGACCACATCATCCTCTTTATGCATGTTGTCTTACTCCAAGCTGTATAGGCTCGAAAGCCTACAACCAATTAAGCATATTAGGTGATGTGCATCTCTGTAATGAGAAGGGGTGTGGTCTAATGACATCAACACCCTATATCAGGTGTGCATAATTATTAGGCAACTTCCTTTCCTTTGGCAAAATGGGTCATAAGAAGGACTTGACAGGCTCAGAAAAGTCAAAAATAGTGAGATATCTTGCAGAGGGATGCAGCACTCTTAAAATTGCAAAGCTTCTGAAGCGTGATCATCGAACAATCAAGCGTTTCATTCAAAATAGTCAACAGGGTCGCAAGAAGCGTGTGGAAAAACCAAGGCGCAAAATAACTGCCCATGAACTGAGAAAAGTCAAGCGTGCAGCTGCCAAGATGCCACTTGCCACCAGTTTGGCCATATTTCAGAGCTGCAACATCACTGGAGTGCCTAAAAGCACAAGGTGTGCAATACTCAGAGACATGGCCAAGGTAAGAAAGGCTGAAAGACGACCACCACTGAACAAGACACACAAGCTGAAATGTCAAGACTGGGCCAAGAAATATCTCAAGACTGATTTTTCTAAGGTTTTATGGACTGATGAAATGAGAGTGAGTCTTGATGGGCCAGATGGATGGGCCCGTGGCTGGATTGGTAAAGGGCAGAGAGCTCCAGTCCGACTCAGACGCCAGTAAGGTGGAGGTGGAGTACTGGTTTGGGCTGGTATCATCAAAGATGAGCTTGTGGGGCCTTTTCGGGTTGAGGATGGAGTCAAGCTCAACTCCCAGTCCTACTGCCAGTTTCTGGAAGACACCTTCTTCAAGCAGTGGTACAGGAAGAAGTCTGCATCCTTCAAGAAAAACATGATTTTCATGCAGGACAATGCTCCATCACACGCGTCCAAGTACTCCACAGCGTGGCTGGCAAGAAAGGGTATAAAAGAAGAAAATCTAATGACATGGCCTCCTTGTTCACCTGATCTGAACCCCATTGAGAACCTGTAGTCCATCATCAAATGTGAGATTTACAAGGAGGGAAAACAGTACACCTCTCTGAACAGTGTCTGGGAGGCTGTGGTTGCTGCTGCACGCAATGTTGATGGTGAACAGATCAAAACACTGACAGAATCCATGGATGGCAGGCTTTTGAATGTCCTTGCAAAGAAAGGTGGCTATATTGATCACTGATTTGTTTTTGTTTTGTTTTTGAATGTCAGAAATGTATATTTGTGAATGTTGAGATGTTATATTGGTTTCACTGGTAAAAATAAATAATTGAAATGGGTATATATTTGTTTTTTGTTAAGTTGCCTAATAATTATGCACAGTAATAGTCACCTGCACACACAGATATCCCCCTAAAATAGCTATAACTAAAAACAAACTAAAAACTACTTCCAAAACTATTCAGCTTTGATATTAATGAGTTTTTTGGGTTCATTGAGAACATGGTTGTTGTTCAATAATAAAATTAATCCTCAAAAATACAACTTGCCTAATAATTCTGCACTCCCTGTATATATACAGTATATATATATATATATATATATATATATATATATATATATATATATATATATATATATATATATATACATATAGATAGATATAGATAAATATAGTGTATATTTAATAATAAAAATAAAAAATATGTTTTTTCTATGAGAAGGACATTGGAATGTAAAATATGCGTAACGAGATTTGTGTTTTGCACCTTAGGTCTAGCGCAGTGTCGGGATAGTGCACCTGAATAATTGTGCCATGATAAGTTTACGTCTAAATGAGTGATTTCTTTCTGTGTTGCAGTTAGGCGTACTGTACTTTTAAGAAGGCTTAGGAGATCAATTAGGCCTCAATTGCACTAGTTTATATTAGCTGTGTTTGTAGCATGTGGTTGCTTGTGCATTGAGTTTCTAAACCTGTACTCTGGTAATTACTTTTTGGGCATACTGGTTTGACTTCTGCTTCCCCTGTCTATGATTTTGTATTAACCCCTTGTTTGTGACTGATTTGGTATTCGACTTCGGCTTGTTTGTGACATTGCATTTTCCCTTTTGACCCAGACTGTCTGACTAATATTATCTTTACCCTGGATACCGCTACTATCAGAAGATCTGCATTAAGTAAACAAAGGACAGAAAGACTAAAATTATACAAAGGTATGTCTTTATTTGATATTCAAATTTATAAACTTACAGTAACTTCTTAGTACTTAGCTGTTGTTTGTTTTGTAGAAGTTGATTAAAGTACTTGAGAGAGTTGAGCTAAGTTTAGTCTCTTTGCTCTCTTATCTCTGGCCTGAAACACTGCGTTAAATGTTTAGTGCATCAGTAAGGGCTTGTGGTGTGCTGAGCCACACAACCATTGATTACAGTTCTTTTAAATTCGAAAGAACAGCAGTCCACCACACTGAGAAGATGCATGCTCAGACAGGAAAATGGTTTGTTGTTTGTTACAAAATGATAATCTCAAAGTATTTTTTTTAAATATTATATATAAAATATTAAAAAAATATTAATAATAATTAAAAATGATTATACATACTGGAAGTAATCCATAATATATATATTACAGTATATAGAATTATTAATAATTATTATAAATATTTGTAAATATTTCAAATCACGCTTTGAGATTAGCAATTCTTCATGTGCATTAACCCAACACCTAAAGCGCAAAACATGAATCGTGTTACACATATTTTACATTCCTATTTTCTTCACATAGAAAAAAATATAATTTTTATTATTAAACATATATTTCTATATGTATCTGATTCTGCATACAAAGAGAGAAGTGCTCTACCAGGAACGAACAACAGCTCATCAGCTATTTCGATGGCGATTTACCACCCAGGAGCAGCTTCTTTTAGACCAGTGTGCTTATCACAGAGGAAAACTTTCCTGAAGTATATCAGTCTGATCCCACCAAGTAAGGTCAGTCCAGCCCTGAATTACCAGGCAAAGGAACATTACAACCCCAGATCAAAGTTACGAGATCTCAGGTGTTTGAAAAAAAAGCCACACAAAACCATTTTATATTGACTTAGACAGACGGGAACATACACTCATATAGCTACATCTAACTACAAATATTATCACATACATTCACAAATCGATAGATACAAACAATATATAGCACATTACCTACACAAAACATGTTTTTATTATGAAATGAACACGATTTAGCTACTTTTTCACAGAAGGACATGATGTCACTCACTTTACGCTCAATACAAGTGTTTGGTTTTATTTCTCAGGACATTTCTCTCCTCCATAGACTTCTATGGGGAAGACATGCTCGTGCACGCGACAGGCAGATTTACCTAACACATGCAAAATACGTAGACTTGAAAACTCGTAATACCAGTGTTACAATTGTTGTGCTAATTCATTCTTGTGTTAGTCCCGCTATGACAAATAGATCAAGAAATTACTATTTCCCTATGGAGTTATGGTTTTTACTTGTGTGAAATTCACTATAACATCACATTCTTAAAGGAAATTACATTACATCAACTACAAATCACCATCAACAATACGAAATCGGTTTACAAAATTAAATCATATTTAAACGGACACAACATTTTTTTTTACATTTCAGTATTCACAAACAGTAGAAAATTGTAAACACGTCTCATTTACCTCTATTATAGTATTTCATTTTTTAAAATCATTTACTTGGATGAACAGCATATCTACATAGGCTCAACACATGATAAAAGATGGATGCATATACATGACTTTTCCCATTCATTCATACATGTGCACTGATATTCAGGCAAAAAAACAACATGGAAACAATGAATACAATTACGTCATACAACTACATTGGAAGGTTGCTTAACATTAGATTCTCTCTATGAATCATGAAACATAAAATATGGATCTAGTGTCCCTTTAACATCACGATTCACTTATAATATACCATTATGAATTACGTACATAAAGAACATATCATTAGAAATAATTAGAGCTGTCACTATTTGGGAATAAACAACAATGCTATACTGCTTCATATAAATCAGCATATGTGGGAGAGAATCACAATACATACATAGATGTACATAACACGCATCACCCAACAACAAAGCACACATTTATCTTTTTAATCAGCACACAAGAAGAATGTTGTAAAATACAAGAGAATGAAGATTTGCAAACTAGACAGGTAGGTTACTAATATGATGACGTCATTATAAGCTTCAACCATACAGATTATAGCATTAGAACTGTACCGCCCCTTTCAGCAGTTTCTCACTCAATATTACATATACGTAAACAAGAGTGTTGGAAGATCTTCATTATTATTGCGATTTCAATGGGACGCGTAAAATATTGACATCTCGCAAATCACTTATATATACAATATTATAGATGTCATCCGTTACTTTATCGTTTGGAAACAATATTGCAGCAACATTGAATGATCAGATTCTATGCCATGTCTATGCATATTATAGACAAGTATGCACTTTCATGTTAGCGTGGATGTGTGCTTTTTACTATAAGATCGCGTTTAATAAGTATTTATTATGCATATGAACAAACATTGCAAAGATGCACTGTATATGTTACAGTTTACACTTTCACATTATGATTCATTGGGGGAAAACAAAATTTCAGCAAACACCTAAAAAAATGCCCACTTTGAAAGCATTCACGCCGCTCACATACAATCAAGTGTATACAATCAGCAATCATTACGAACTTGCTACCATTGGACATATTGCACTATAAATCCCCCAAACAACATGGCCAAAGCGTCCCTTGTGATCAATATTGTATCAAATCGCATTTGTGTTTTTGCAAACCTTGTTACTCCTTGTGTGCTTGCTCTGCTGTTTGGCTTTGTGCTGCTTAGCTTGGCAAATATGGATGTTTTACAGTTTGATTTCCAACACATCCTCTCCCAAACTCAGAGAAAATACACAGACTTTTCCACTCAGCTGCAACAACTGCCATCTAACTTACTACAGTTTGATTTCCAACACATCCTCTCCCAAACTCAGAGAAAATACACAGACTTTTCCACTCAGCTGCAACAACTGCCATCTAACTTACTACAGTTTGATTTCCAACACATCCTCTCCCAAACTCAGAGAAAATACACAGACTTTTCCACTCAGCTGCAACAACTGCCATCTAACTTACTACAGGTAGCCTTCTGGAAAACAGCTTCCCTCCCACCCTACCCCTCACCCCACCCACCCCAAGCTCATTTCCTCATTTATAGATAGTCTCCCACACAACTTTCACTCTCTTGAAATGACAGGTGCAAACACTGATCAGCACATCCTTCCATTCCCTTAACCCCATAGAATACACAGTACTTTTATTATATTATGTTTCACATACTTTTGTTCCCTTATGCAATTGTTACAGTAATTCTGTGTCTTATGTTTTTAACTGGTTCCCAATTCTGTAAAAATGCTCAATATATTCATATTCCTTTTTGCTACCCTTTGTCTCTATAACAAACTACACTATTCAATTACTCCTTCTCCCTCTCTACCTGCACTGTTCATTAGCCCATCTCTCTTAAACTCACCTTACTTTTCTACTCATGAACTTTACCTATTCCTAAACACTCTCTCTACCCCCTGCAGCTCATCTCAAAAGCAGTCTCACTACTGCAAGTCTGTATCTCATCTCATGTCACTCTTCCTCTTGCTTCTACTTACTGCTGGTGACATCTCCCCTAATCCTGGTCCCCAACCATTGACAAGCCGTGCACATCCATGTGTACCATCCCATAGACTCAGAAAACAAAACTTTGCATACCTTACTCACATTCCTCTTGCATCTAAAGCCACTACCCCTTTCACTTGTGCACTCTGGAACTCTCGCTCTCTTTGCAACAAGCTCACTTCTATACATGACCTCTTCATCTCCTGCTCCCTCAACCTTCTGGCCCTAACAGAAACCGGGCTCTCTCCCCTAGACACAGCATCCACTGCTGCTCTGTCACATGGGGGTCTCCACTTCAGCCACACTCCTAGGTCTGGAAACAGACAAGGAGGTGGTGTAGGTATTTTACTTTCCTCTCGTTGCACCTTCCAACAAATACATCCTATCTCTTCCCTCACTTTTCCCTCATTCGAAACCCATGATTCGCTTATTCTCCCCTCTTTCTGTACGTGTTGCAGTCATATACCGACCCCCTGGCTCCGCAACTCAATTTCTAGATCACTTGGCTGCCTGGCTACCCTATTTCCTTTCCTCAGACACCCCTGCCCTCATTCTTGGTGACTTCAACATCCCCCTTAACAATCCCACTGCCTCATCTGCTAAACAACTTCTGCAACTCACTTCCTCTTTCGGTCTGTCACAATGGACTGATTCTCCCACTCACAAAGATGGTCACTCTCTTGACCTGATCTTTATTTATCGATGCACTCTCTCAAACTTCTCAAACTCCCCTTTTCCTCTTTCTGACCACCATCTCCTTACCTGCAACATATCATCCCTTCCTACAACTCTCCCACCTTCTACTCCTCACACCAAACTTCACAGAAGCATTAGGTCTTTAGATCAGCAACAACTTGCTAATTCCCTTAAACCGCTCCTCTCATCCTTCTCCTCCTTTTCCTGCCCTGAACAATCTATCTGCCACTATAATTCCACCCTTATATCCGTCCTTGACAATCTCGCCCCTCTTACAACTGCTCGGAAATCACACACTCATCCCCAGCCCTGGCATACTCCTCTGACACGGTACCTACGCAGATGTTCCAGTACTGCTGAACGGCATTGGAGAAAATCACGGAGTTCAGCTGATTTTCTTCATTACAAATTCATCTTGAACTCCTACTACTCTGCCCTTAATCTCCACAAGCAACACTACTTCTCTACTTTTATCTCTAATCTTTCTTCAAACCCAAAACGTCTGTTCTCCACTTTCAATACTCTCCTCCGCCCTCCCCCACTTCCTAATACAACTTCTCTGTCAGCTCAAGACTTTGCCACTCACTTCATTAACAAAATTGACTCCATCAGACATGAAATCAGCTCTCAACACAATTCCATTCTCTCCCCCCGTCAAACACTCTCACTCAACCACAACCCTCATAACCTGAAACTTAGTTAATTCTCCCCTGTTACTGAGGAAGAAGTTTCAGCACTTATACTGCGCTCTCACCTCACTACCTGTCCCCTTGACCCTATCCCCTCACAGCTGCTCCCCTCTCTCTCTGCTACCCTTACCCCTATACTAACACACATTTTCAACCTCTCCCTCCGCACTGGTAAATTTCCCTCATCGATGAAACATGCACTGGTCACACCTATCCCCAAAAAACATTCCCTTGATCCTACCTCCCCATCCAAATACCGCCCTATTTCCCTCCTCCCTCTTGCTTCAAAGCTTCTCGAAAAACTAGTATATGCACATTTATCCCATTTCCTTACGTTAAACTCCCTTCTTGACCCGCTGCAATCTGGATTTCGTCCCTATCACTCCACAGAGACAGCTATTGTTAAGGTCACCAACGACCTACTTACAGCTAAATCAAAAGGCCACTTCTCTCTGCTTATCCTCCTTGATCTGTCCGCAGCCTTTGACACTGTCAACCACCCTCTTTTGCTCCAAACCCTCCAATCCTTCGGCATCTGTGACACAGCCCTTTCGTGGCTCTCTTCCTACCTGTCAAACCGTACCTTCAGTGTAGCCTTCTCTGGGGCCTCCTCTGCCCCGTCACCACTTTCTGTCGGAGTACCGCAAGGCTCTGTCCTCGGTCCCCTTCTCTTCTCAATCTATACATCATCACTAGGTTCCCTAATTTAGTCCCACGGTTTCCAATATCATTTGTATGCTGATGATACCCAAATCTACTTCTCTGCACCAGAACTATCTCCTTCCGTGCTAACCCGTGTCACTAACTGTCTTTCTCACATCTCTTCCTGGATGTCCTCTCACTACCTCAAGCTAAATCTCTCCAAAATTGAGCTCCTCATTTTCCCCCCTTCTTCCAAAATCTCCACCCCCAATATCTCTATAACTGTCGACAACTCCATCATTACCCCTACCCCGCAAGTCTCGGGGTCACATTTGACTCAGATCTTTCCTTCACTCCTCACATTCAGTCCTTGGCTACAGCCTGCCGCTTCCACCTTAAAAACATCTCTAAATTTAGACACTTCCTTACACAAGACACAACTAAGATTTTAATCCACTCTCTCATTCTTTCCCGCCTTGATTACTGCAACTCTGTCCTCTCTGGTCTCCCCACCTGCCGCCTAGTTCCTTTACAATCCATAATGAATGCCTCTGCCAGACTCATCTTCCTTACACGTCGCTCTTCATCTGCTGCGCCTCTCTGCCAATCCCTTCACTGGCTTCCTCTTGCCTCTAGGATCAAACACAAAACTCTCACTCTTACATACAAAGCCCTCAACTGCACTGCTCCCCCCTACATCTCAGACCTTGTCTCCAGATACTCTCCCTCCCGTCCCCTTCGCTCTGCTCATGACCTCCTACTCTCCTCCTCTCTTGTCACCTCATCACACTCCCGTTTACAGGACTTCTCCAGACTGGCTCCCATCTTGTGGAACTCTCTGCCTTGCTCCACAAGACTCTCTTCTAGTTTTAAAAGCTTCAAGTGCTCCCTAAACACTCTACTGTTCAGGGACGCATACAACCTACGCTAACCTTTCCTAATACCAGTTCCTCTCCTCCATTGCAATCCCCTGAACCCTCTTAGCATGTAAGCCTAAAAGTCCAGCTGTTTGTAGATCACCTTCTTAAGAGCTGACTACAACAGTGCAACTCTTAGCAGGGCCCTCTACCCTATAATTGTTTTGTTGTACTCCCCCTTTGTTTATAGTGCTGCGGAATCTGTTGGCGCTCTACAAATAACCGATAATAATGATCCGCAGTTAGTTGTGCACGAGTTGTGTACAATAGAATCAGGTGGGCTCGGCGTCTCCAAGAGAGACAAAGGGTTCATCTGGTTAGAGGTCCTCCTGTTCACAGGGTGAGGCCCACCTTAGATAACATGAGTGACTTTGAGGTTTATGACAAGTATAGGCTCAATCACGAACAGCTCATTAGCCTTTACAATGTTCTTAAACCTCCTATGGAGCCACGTAGACGTATGCGGACTGCAGTCCCTGGCATCACCAAGATCCTAAGTTGCATACATGTCCTGGCCTCTGGAAGTTTTCAATCCGGAGAGGGGTACATGCATGGGCTGTCTCAGGGTACCTTCTCTGTGGTTTTTGACAACTTTCTGGATGCCATGGTACGAGTCAGTAAGCATTACATAGGATTCCCTCAAAATGATGGCAATTGGAGGCACCCGAAGAGGGAATTCTATGCAATAGCTTGAATGCCCAATGTCTTGGGAGCAATAGAATGGACCCACATTGCGCTGCGTGCTCCAGCCGATGACCTGCCCTTCCAAAATCGCAAACACTTCCATAGTCTGAACGTGCAGTTTGTTTGCGACGCACGGATGCGGATTATGCAGGTGTGTGCGAATTTCGGTGGGGCTTGTCATGATGCCCGCACTGTGGCGGCAGTTTGAGGGCAGACAGTTTCCCCATGGGTGGCTCGTTGGTGAGTATTTGTGCACAACATAGTTAATTAGTTAGACAATTGCCACTATAGTCTTCAAAAACACTTGTGTTTGTGTAATGTGCAAAATGTGCAGCTATAGGATTTGCTTTAACCATTTAATTGTCTCTTTCAGCAAATGTCTAGTTTTAGCTCCAAATAGATATGTGGCAGGTCCTAGCTTAAATGTGCAGCTCTAGGATGCAATTTAACCATTTATGTCTCTTTTAGCAAATGTCTTGTTTATGTGAAATACGCATATGTAGCATGACCTATCTTAAATGTGCAGATATAGGATGCGACTTAACCATGTCATTGTCTCTTTCTGCAAATGTCTAGTTTTAGCTCCAAACAGATATGTAGCATGTCCTAGCTTAAATGGGCAGCTCTAGGATGCAATTTAACCATTTCTGTCTCTTTTAGCAAATGTCTTGCTTATGCGAAATACGCATATGTAGCATGTCCTAGCTTAAATGTGCAGATATATGATGCGATTTAACCATGTCATTGTCTCTTTCTGCAAATGTCTAGTTTTAGCTCCAAACAGATATGTAGCATGTCCTAGCTTAAATGGGCAGCTCTAGGATGCAATTTAACCATTTCTGTCTCTTTTAGCAAATGTCTCGTTTATGCGAAATTCGCATATATAGCATGTCCTAGCTTAAATGTGCAGATATAGGATGCGATTTAACCATGTCATTGTCTCTTTCTGCAAATGTCTAGTTTTAGCTCCAAACAGATATGTAGCATGTCCTAGAAAAAAGGTTTCCAAGAAGGCAACGACCCTTAATGTGATAAAAATAAAAGTCCAATTTATTAAGTACACATAGTACAAATAGTTAAAAACAAGCAGAGCAGCATCAAAATTGTAAAAAGCAGTAGGTAAGATCACAGTCTTACGCGTTTCAGCATAGATTTGCCGTAATCATATGTCTAGCATGTCCTAGCTTAAATGTGCAGATATAGGATGTGATTTAACCCAGTCATTGTCTCTTTCTGCAAATGTCTAGTTTTATCTCCAAACAGATATGTAGCATGTCCTAGCTTAAATGGGCAGCTCTAGGATGCAATTTAACAATTTCTGTATCTTTTAGCAAATGTCTCATTTATGAGATTTTCGTGTACACAAATGCATTGTATCTTATAAAACTTTATTTGATTTGTTTTTTAAATATATTTAACATTTTTTTATGTTCATTATTTATAGGGGATTCGGGTTACATGAGCCGGCCTTGGCTCATTACCCTGTTGCATAAACCTAGCTTAAATGGGCAGCTCTAGGATGCAATTTAACCATTTCTGTCTCTTTTAGCAAATGTCTTGCTTATGCAAAATACGCATATGTAGCATGTCCTAGCTTAAATGTGCAGATATATGATGCGATTTAACCATGTCATTGTCTCTTTCTGCAAATGTCTAGTTTTAGCTCCAAACAGATATGTAGCATGTCCTAGCTTAAATGGGCAGCTCTAGGATGCAATTTAACCATTTCTGTCTCTTTTAGCAAATGTCTCGTTTATGCGAAATACGCATATATAGCATGTCCTAGCTTAAATGTGCAGATATAGGATGCGATTTAACCATGTCATTGTCTCTTTCTGCAAATGTCTAGTTTTAGCTCCAAACAGATATGTAGCATGTCCTAGAAAAAAGGTTTCCAAGAAGGCAACGACCCTTAATGTGATAAAAATAAAAGTCCAATTTATTAAGTACACATAGTACAAATAGTTAAAAACAAGCAGAGCAGCATCAAAATTGTAAAAAGCAGTAGGTAAGATCACAGTCTTACGCGTTTCAGCATAGATTTGCCGTAATCATATGTCTAGCATGTCCTAGCTTAAATGTGCAGATATAGGATGTGATTTAACCCAGTCATTGTCTCTTTCTGCAAATGTCTAGTTTTATCTCCAAACAGATATGTAGCATGTCCTAGCTTAAATGGGCAGCTCTAGGATGCAATTTAACCATTTCTGTATCTTTTAGCAAATGTCTCATTTATGAGATTTTCGTGTACACAAATGCATTGTATCTTATAAAACTTTATTTGATTTGTTTTTTAAATATATTTAACATTTTTTTATGTTCATTATTTATAGGGGATTCGGGTTACATGAGCCGGCCTTGGCTCATTACCCTGTTGCATAAACCCACAGACGAGGCCCAGGAGTGCTACAATCAGGTGCACAAGAGGACTAAGGCTGTAGTGTAGAGGATGTTTGGGCTCCTCAAAATGTGGTTGCGATGCCTGGACAGGTCTGGAGGAGCCCTCCAATACAGCCCATGTAAGGTGGCAAAGATCGTTATAGCCTGCAGCGTTCCTGCATAACATTGCTCAGCGGGCTGGGATGCTGCAGGCTGTCCGGGTGCCCCAAGACCTCCTCCAAGATGAAGAGAACAACCCTGTTCTAGAGGGGCCATTCCGGGACAAGGGGCTCAATGTCAGAGCAAACATCATCAACCGCCACTTCAGACGGTAAATACTAGAAGTTATATAGGAGCATTGTGAATATGTGTGAATTTTATGGAAATGAGAAGTAGAGAATTGTGCAATCATGTTAGGATTGTTCAAAAAATGATTTGATAAAAATATAATTTAATATTATTATCATATTTAATTTATACATCAGATGATTCTGGCATTGGCTCCTGTAATGACTTTGCCACCTGATTTTCAAAGACAACATCAGATGGTAAGTATAAACAATGTATGGACTGTGGGTGGGGGAAATTTTGCACAATCAGCCATCATATGGCATACATTTTAAAATGAAGGAATTTAGTTTACACATTACTAGATAGTCAGAAAGGGATACTCTAGAAATACTATATGCTTCCAAGTCATATTCCAAGTCATACATCAGAGGTTAGATCTGCATGACTCTGCTTCACACTTGATTGATATAACAAGATGCTACACATGCTTAGTAAGCTAGTAATCTAAATAGTTTCAGAAATAGGGGGGGGATGCAGGACTAAGTCACACACTTTTATTAATGATTTGATTTACACTTTTTCTCCCATTAGGGAGATGACTTCATCTAAAGACTGAAAGTGAAGAATTCAAGACTGAAAGTGAAGAACACCAATGTGATCATGTCTGTGGCATTGTCTTTCAACTGTGCTGACTTTGAAAACCATACAAAGACACATTCACATGATAAGTGGCAACAATTCTATGGAACAAGACTGTGGATGCATCCTATTGGAGACACTTAGGTTTAATTTTATATTTGTGTTTTAGATGGTATTTCACAATCCGCTATTTTGAAAATGATGAATAGGACACCTAATGAAGATAAACTGATATTTTGAATAGAATTGCCTTTCAAAGACCATACATCCACGTTAGTTTGCACAATGCATGCTATTTAAGAGTCATAGGAGGAAGAATGTTCTTTAAGAATCATAGGAGGAAGAATGTTCCAAGAATTAGGAATATATACATGTCCTATTTTAGAATAGGTTTATTTTATACACATTACCCCTACTTTTTGCTAGAGAGGACTCAGATTCTGACAAAGGGATACATTTCATAGTTATTATTATTATTATTGCTTATTTGTAGAGCACCAAAAGATTCCCCAGCGCTATAAACAAAGGGGGAGTACAAGAAAACAATTATAGGGTAGAGGGCCCTGCCAAGAGTTGCATTGTTGTAGTCAGCTCTTAAGAAGGTGATCTAGAAACAGCTGGACTCTTAGGCTTACATGCTAAGGGGATTCAGGGGATTGCAGTGGAGGAGAGGAACTGGTATTATGAAAGGTTAGCGTAGGTTGTATGCGTCCCTGAACAGTAGAGTCTTTAGGGAGCACTTGAAGCTTTTAAAACTAGAAGAGAGACTTGTGGAGCGAGGCAGAGAGTTCCACAAGATGGGAGCCAGTCTGGAGAAGTCCTGTAAACGGGAGTGTGATGAGGTGACAAGAGAGGAGGTGTTAGGATTATGCTACACTAGCAGCCTACTTCCTATGTAGGACCACTCAGTCTCACACCTTACCTTGGGTTCCCACAGATTGATCTTAAGGGTACCCTGATATGCTCATTGATCTGAGGGTCACTACAGCAGGGTAGCTGAGTGAATACGGAGCCGTCACGCAACAGAATCTGCTGGCAGCAGAAAGGAGAGTAATGTGGCTGAATTGGCAACACACTTGTACTGAAAGTGTTAAACTACTGTAGGAGCCTTGATAGAATCACACATGCAATCAAACATAAAATATATACAAATGGCTTTATCAAACACACCAACAATCACACAGCAATTGGTTAATATGAATAAAAACTAACCAAGCTGAATTATGTATGAACCAGTTTGAAAATGGTTACTTTGTTATATCCAAATTATGCAATGTAACATAAGCAGGAAACAGAAGTAGCTGAGTTGTTCATATGATGCAGGAGTAATTGATATAATCCAAACTGTGATTTGCAAGCAGGTTAGGAGATAAGTATGAAGATTACTTGAGTATGCATAGGAAGTCCTTATCTAACAGTTTGAAGGAATATATATATTTGTCAATGTTAATAGAATTTGAGTTAGCAACAGAGAAGTGCAGTTAAAGACTTTACATAACTTATCAGTCAGAGAGTAGCAGATAGAATTCTCAAGCAAGCGTGAGCGTTAGATACACAGTTAGTATAGCAAGCTTGCAGATAGAATATTCAAGTAGTAGCAGTAGATGCAGCTCGTATAAAGTTAAATATACAGACCAGGTTAACAGGAGGTGGTTATGTTCAGAGTAATACTGTTACCAGACAGCAAACAGTCCCAGCGGTATCAGAGAGAGCCGAAGACACAGCCAGAGCGGGAGAATGTCGGGCGTGACGTCACACGCTGAAGGGAAATTGCTTCAATATGGCTGTGACACAGAAAGTTCTTTAGCTGTAAAAACTGTGTAAGGTTTTAACCTTAAGAGGGCATAAACAGATAGATCCAAACAAGTAGGAAACTAAAGGTGAGTTTAGAGAATAATGTAAGTAAATACAATGTAGTATAAACAGCTAGGTCTCTTCAGAAGCAGCTTATCACTGAGCAACAAATTACAAAGCAATGAGTTCTGTTGGGAGGTGCCTTAAATAGGGCTAAAGTGAACAGTTTCTTAAAGGTACAGCATAACAAGAAATGAATCCCTGACAGGAGGAGAGTAGGAGGTCATGAGTAGAGCGAAGGGGACGGGAGGGAGAGTATCTAGTTGACATTTAGGTATATTATTATTTGAAGGGACATGAAATATTACATTCAATTATGTCCCTTATACAATATTTTTAATGTCAAATATGATATTCATTATTGTCTAATTTTAATGCTAATCTGTGTAATTCAAATATTGATTATACAATTTTAATGTGATTAATTTTAAAATATAGATAGATATATATCTCCAGTATCAACCTGTTTTTAATATCAAGACAAACCATACATATTAGAGAATAGACAGAAGATGATTTGTAAATGATTAGATGTTCATAATATTTTGAGACGTGTTAATTAAATAACCTAATTGACTAATGTTTTTAATATTTCTTTTCTTTCTCTTTCAGATTTTCTTTTTTGATGAATTACATAATCTTATATTTTAAATAAATATGTTTACATATTATATCTTTAAAATGTTGTTATTTTCTTGAAAATACATATTCGATACATCTCTATCACAGTAAGCTAAGAAATACATCCATCTAATATTCTGACATGTAAACAAAATATTAGTCCCATGACTATTAAAGTATCTATTTTACAAGCACAGGCCTGATAACAAATATACTAATTTTAAAATCTTGGAATTAAAAAATATCAACACAGATTAAGCAGATAATTTTAAACTCAAGTATTTTAGCAAATTTATGGTGGAGTTAGATACAGCTATCTGTGATTTGATTGTGTGATTTAGAGATGTCAAAATCATAAAATGTTTGACGAGGAAATGTAGAATAAATTATAGATAACAACTTTGCTCATTTCACTTTTAAGAAATTAAAGTGTTTAACTTCTTACATTAAAGTCACAGTGTAGTTTAATGTTAGATTTACATTCTAATCTATATAATCTTTCTTGGGTAGCCATAATATTTTTTTAAAAAAAATATAGGTTATTTATTCTGCTTTATTTCTTTCAAAGGTAATATCGTTTACATTTTATTTAAATCAAACATAATTTAATTTCACTTTAATACCAAGTTATTTATTGTATGACATATTGATGACTTTTCACTATAGTAGAGTCATTTGAAGGGTCAGTTAACTATAGATATTTCAAAATAGAATTGTTCACAATTATACTCTTTACCTGTTGGAGTGTATCACATTTCTATAGGTATTTCCGTTACCCTTTATTTAAAATGATTTTATTTATTCAATGTCAACTACACCTATTCCTAATGGTTTGGTCCTTAAAGGGACATTAAACACATAATTTGATTTCATGATTCAGACAGATAATACAATTTTAAACAACATTCAAAATTACTTCTATTATCTATCCTTTAAATAAACATCAATGCACATGGTTTAGCCAAATACACAAGGCATCTATGTGCAGCCACCAATCAGCAGCACCTGAGTCTATCTAGATATGCTTTTCAAGCAAAAATATAAATCTAGAAAAGCAAATGAGATACTATAAATATATTATAAATTTGTTTAATATTGTATTATACATCTGAATCAGGAAATAAAATATTGTTTAATGTCCCTTTAAGGCAGCTTTATAAATACAGTCATTGTAAGATATTTCACTCACAGTGGCCTATACAATACATAAGGGAATAATATTTACACATTTTAGATGTTGATTGTTTGGCACATATAAGAAGTATGTATATGTCTAAACATGTGATTAAGTCAGGAGAACAGACTATCTATCCAAGATAATAGGCATATTTGTGGTTTTAAAATCAAAATAATAATTCTTAGACCAACATGATTCATATTTCATGCATTATATACTCTGCTGATAATAATGATTTTTAAACACATTACTTTGTCAAAATCTTCAAAAATACTGTCCCTTTAAGAGTCTGCTTTGAATCATTTAAAATATCTATGAATGGATGGAGATAATTGGACATTTTAAAAACAAGTTTCTCACACAGGTCAAACGTATATTCATATAATGGGATAGAATATGCAATAGTTTTATGGTATACAATTAAATCTCTTCTTGGTTTACTGTCCCTTTTATGTGTATCTAAAATCAAATAATTAAATATATTTTTCATATTCACAAATGACTACATAATTATTACTAAATACTTAATTTTAGTTTCGAGCTTGTGATGGATATTTCATTTTTATTGGAAAGTTAAATGAAAAAATAAGCTAATCTTCCATGATTTAGACAGAGTAGATTAGAATCTAAAAAATAAAAATGGACTTTAATAATAACATATTGTTTATTCTCATGTTATCCTAACTTTGCACAAACGAGATGCATAGGTTTATGATCAGCAAAGCATTACTGAGAAATATCTACTTATTTGTGGGTGGGCAACAATGCATATTTACAATGTTTAGACAGATGTCTTTATATAAGTTTAAATATTGCATATCAGTTAATTAAAGGGACATTAATTAAAAACAAAGATTTTTTCATGGATTCCTAAATAAAACAAAAATTAAGCAATAAAATGTACTTCTATTATCTAATTTGCTTCATTCTTTTGATGTACTTTCATTTACAAGCATATCTAGATATGCTCAGTAGCTGGATGCACAGAGATACCTTGTGTGATTGGATCAACCATGTGCATTGCTATTTCTGCTGTAAAGGATATCTAAAGAATAAGCTAAATAGATCAAGTTACATTTTAATGTATAAAAATGTATTCTCTATCAGGATCATGGAACAAAATATTTTTTGTGTAATGTCCCTTTAAATTAAATAAAAAAATATGCCGTTGCAAAAAAAAATGTATGTGAGCATTTCCGACCAATACAAGCTTGATGTTTATTTAATAATAATGAAAAATTGTGGAAATAAAAATGTAAAATATTTTGCAAAGTTATGTCCATTATAAATACAAATATCGCATTTGCGTGGTAAACGTATCTTGCAACACGAGATTCGCATCTTTACACATTCTATTCTAATGTCACGCACTAGCACACAATCGATGTGCATTGTTGAGAGTATAAATACATTTAATAGAGCAATGTCAATACTTCACAATGAGTCACAAAATGTCTTTAATAAACTATGAAGACATAAAATGTTTAGGTTTTACAATAAAATATATTCATATTAAATAACATGATCAATATTAAACATAGAAATGTGACTGGATCATATTTACTATGGTGAGTAAAAATCAAATCTAGATCAAATGTAAACTTAATATATTAATATTTAATGGATCACGTATATTAAATCTGCGTCACACATATACGCATAACAGTCCCATAAATTACAAATAAGTCTACATGCAAAATGTAGTAACAGCACCCCCCGGAGGTATGTGTATAGAAGTTACAAAGATATTAAACATTAAGGAACGGCCAATCAGAGTTCATAACACAAACATAACTTGAGTCAGTATGGTCTCACAGACATCATAACAAAAAATTAAAAATATTATCCAATCAGATGTACAGATACCATGTCCCATGGTGCATCTCATGTTTACTTCACCATATAAAAGTCCATTACACTTTGCCATTTTTGTCAGTTCTCTAATGCCTGCTGGCATATATATATATATATATATATTTATATAATATATTTATTAACAGGACTAGCAGGCATGACATCTTCCAGGTTCACACGGTTGGAGAGTGCAGCACTGGAGTGGTCAACGCCGTCGAGGACTTCTACCCGCAGCTGTTTGAAGAAGGCCCTCTGGTTGTCTGTCACCAAATATGTTAAATCGGTGTGTGGCATCCAGAGGACCATGGATCAAATCATGTGGAGATTCGGTGATATGAGGTTGCGGCTCAGAAAAAAAGTCAACCTAATAAGGGAGTGGGTAAAAGCCCATTGGAGGGATGGAAAAAAGGATCCACCCCCACGGAATCTATCCCTGCAACCTTATGAGGTGACTTTATGCGCCCTTCTCAATCTCCGGGTCCCCCGCAGATTTGAATCCGGTCGCTCGTCGACTTCTTCTCCTTCCCCAGCTGCTTGATCTGAAAGTCCCAACCTCGAGGCCAGTGCAGAAACTTCTCCGATCGGTGACCTGGGAGAAGAAGCAAGATTCTGAACCAGGTAAATATCCTAATTCAGATAATATATTACTATTGGATTATATATTTAGGAAATGTGTATATAGTCAGATATTCATCCTATATAGATCTCACAACACACGCTACATATGAGGTTTAGATATCTGAATTTATATTCGTCACACATGAAATAGGAATGATGTTTCTTGCGCTCTCTAGAATATGCGTCACAGAGATAAAATGGAATTGCGCATCCGTAAAATCCCTATCATCCGCCATTTCATACATTGAATATCTAATCATACAAACGTTAAACATATTAATTGTTAGCATTCCAAATTTATAAATTTCTGATGTAAATATCGTAATACACCCAATTGAAAATATATTTGAAGTCTGTAGAAATTATAATCATCACACTACTATATCCAAATAAATTCGGAATCATGGATGCGCAATTTCGCTTTAAATCATTGCGCAATGATCACGAAAGATATAATTGCACACACGTGAACATGTGTTTGCGGTAACAGTGGCATTGCTTTAGACATGTTGGTCAAATGTATACGTTAATTAGTATATATGTGAAGAATACAAAATCCTTATTTACAATCTTCTGCATTATAAAAACTATACTAGCAAGATCAAAAGAATAATTGAACAATGTCTAACAATTGATGACAATGCAAGAAGTGACAGTCAACAACATAAAAGATTGTAAAGAAGAATACATGATCTCTTTATTTATTAATTAATTTAGAAAACAATGAACTTATGTGAATACCAATCGAAATTTACTTTGTCAATTGGAAAAATAAAAATCTGATTTTTCGTGTCCATGGCCTGATTTGTATTAATGATATCCAATCCTGATTTAATCTTTTACAGATATGGATGTTGGTGCTGGAACCTCGAGCCTGTGTTCGTCACAGTGTAGTATGTCTCATTTTTATTTACAAACTTGGCCATAACATTACATAATCCAATTACATTGATCTATATTAATATGGATACTCTAAATCTAATTTGTTGTTATTTTAAAATAAGAATCACAAATCAGAGTTTGGATTCCATTATAAGAAAAATCGTTATTTAGGATTATTTCAATATCTTCCTCGATTCTTGATATCTTCATTTTAAAGGGACAATAAACCCAATTTCTTTCTTTCATGATTCAGATAGAGCATGCAATTCTAATCAACTTTGATATTATCATTTTTCTTTGTTCCATTTCTATCTTTCTTTGAAAAGTAGGTATGTGATGCATAGGAGCCAACCCTTTTCTTTTCTTTTTAACCTGGGTTATGCTTTTTTATTGTTGTTTAAATGTAAGCCTCCAATAAGCAAGAGCTATCCATGTTGCTGAACCTAAAACGGGCTGGCTGCTCAGATTTCATTCCTGCTTTTAAACAAAAGATAGCAAAAGAATGAAGATAATTTGAGAATATGAGTCAATTTTAAAGTTTTTAACAAATTGCATGCTCTTTCTGAATCATGAAAGGAAATATTTGGTTTAGTGTCCCTTTAATGTAATCTTAGGGTAATGGCCATATTGAATTCTGCCCCTGGGTAGTGCTTGACAGTTATTAGATACATTTAGACCACACTAACAAATATTTACATATGTGCTGATTAGATACATATCCATTTCATATGCTTTGATATTTTCTTATTATCATTAAAGGGACAAGAAACACAACATTTTTCTTTTATGATTTAGACACAACATATGGTTTTAAACAACTTTAAAGTTCTATTATATTATCTAAATTGCTTCGGTCTATTGGTATCCTTAGTTGAGAAGCATATCGAGGTAGGCTCAGGAGAAGAAATGCATTACTGTGAGTAACCTGCTGATTGGTTGATGCACAAAATTGCCTATTTACATTAATTCAACAGATGTCTTCAGATAACTCCCATTAGTGCATAGTTGCTCCTTTAAAAAAAGATTCAAAGACAATGATGAAAATTACATAAACAAAGTATATTTGAAAGCATTTTTGAAACCACAGGCTGGATTTAAATCATGAAGATTAATACAATTACACATTTGGAGTTTCAGGTCCCTTGATGAGAGAAGGATAATTCAATTTTCTTGAGGATAGCATGAAATTATATATTTGATTGGAATATCATGCTCTATACCATTCATTACATCAACATATGGACTTGAACATTTACTAACAGTGACATTGCCAAAAAAAAAAAAATGTTTTTTTTGAATATTAATACTAAATATATGAATTAATCCTAACGCTGTTTGAATGAAACTATATTGATATCTCAATCACATCTTTCCCTCTTGGACCAGCTTAATATATCTAAGCATATTCTAACAGCACCATGTTAACATATTTTCAAATATATCTTATGTTTTGCATTGTGATCAATATGGTTGTGTCCTAAAACAGATTAATGTACATTGCACAAACGGATCTATGTGCCACATAAAATAGGTTCTACTTGACAACAGTTGGTATTCAAAGTGTTGTGTGTGTGTGTGTGTTATTTTTATAACAGTGATCAATATTTTCATTAAGATATGCCATAGATTCATATGAGAAGAATTGGCTGTGTAATATAGTAAGAAATCAAACATATGTGAAAGACATCATTATCTTTACAATCAATCACGTTGATGAACTCAAATCTATTGTTCATATTAGTGCTCTAGATTTAACATTTTGAAGTATATTATTTAGAATATTGTATACTAATGTGATTTAGTGATGTCCTAACTGTGTTCACTAATATATTTTAATATCATTAATAGATGTAGTTGTTGTGGCGAGCACAGAGGGATCTGACACAGATGGGGACCTGCCTTTGCAGGATTCTGGTAAGTCCATTGACTCATTCATATGTCATTGAAGCTGTATTTTTATTAAATATTATGATCATGATTCTGATGAAGCATTCCATTTGAATAAAACATCTAATTTAATCCTCTGATTATTAATATATATATGAATCCAAACAGCAGGCACTCACTAATCTTTATGATAAAATGTAAAAATTTATTTCATCAGGTTAAAATAGACAAACGTTTTGGCACTGCATTGTGCCTTTATCAATGTCAAAGTACAAACAACACACAGAGTGCAGCTCTACACCCCAAAAAGATCAATATGTACATAGTTAAAAACACATAGTTATATACTTAACCAAATGATATTAACCTATGTTTTGCCGCCAAACCTCCGTACCGCCATCCTGGAGGTCCACTAGCGACGTCACGCTGACACGCTGATCGTGCCTAGCGTGATGACGCATGGCACGGTGTTGCCATAGTAACGTCAAGGCGTCCAACGGCATAATGGTAAGAGGGTAGGGAGTATCCGGTGCTGCTGTGCGCATGTCAAGTGATAAGCGCAATGACTCACAGCACTGTTGCTATCGGCAACAAGTAAACAACTATCTTGCGCAGCAGCAGACTCACCGGGTATTTCCCTACATAAGGCTGCTAATGATGAATCCCTAATATCGTACATTTGCCCAGACAATCAGAAACAATTAAAGCCAGAGTTAACCATATGTGGACCAAAAAGAACACAATTAGAGCCAGATAGTTATGTATACCATATTCCTAATATGATTTTGTTTATCCAAAAATACATACATAACTAAGTTACTAAATCTGTAACTCAAATCTATTCTGCTCAAATATCATTTTAGTCCATATATAGAAAACCCATGCAATGTTAGAGAAGAACTACAAATCCCCTACTTACTTCAGGCAACTTGGAGTATAGTAGAACAAATACATATATGTAATATCCATATATGTAAAGCAAGCGGTCACCCTAAAATTATCCAATCTACTGGGAAATGAAAAATTATTTAGTAGAAATATTTAGTAGAAAGGGCTGAAATCCAGAGTAGTGTTAAGTCCCTTCGGGGCCAGAGTGTCCAATTTAAAAATCCATCGGCTTTCACGTTGGAGTAACTTCTTGCCTCTATCCCCTCCCCTTGGGTTAGGGGGGATGTGATCTATAAGCATAGATCTAATGCTGGACACAGAGTGTTTCAGTTGTTCACAATGGCGTGCCACGGGTTGGTCCGACTCTCCATTTTTTAATGCCTCTCGGATGGCATAGCGATGGTATGCCATCCGGTCTCGGAAGGAGGTAATTGTCTTTTCAATGTACACTAAGGCACACGGACAGGTGAGCATATAGACCACATGTGTACTTGTGCAACTCAAGCAATGATTTATTTTATACCGCTGATTTTTATGGGGGTGCTGGAAAGAATCTCCCTTGCACATGCTATTACATGTGGTACAGCTCCCACAAGGGAAGCATCCCTTTTTTGATGACTTCAGCCAAGTCTCCGTTTTATAATGGTCCACAGAATCAGATTTAATGAGGATGTCCCTCAAATTCCTAGACCTCCGATACACCAACCTTGGCGCTGTCATATTCTGAAATGGTAAGGTGGGGTCAGTACCAACCACAGGCCAGTGGCGGCGTACAGCATTAGAGATGCGTTCACATCCAGGTGTGAATGTAGTGATCAGGTTGAGTTGCTCCGATGTCTCCTTTTTAAGGATTTTGGTGTCTGTTTTTGCATCTGGCCCCAATAGTTTTTCTTGGATGTTCCAAATCTCTTTCATAGGGTAGCCCCTCTTTTTCAATTTCTCGCCCATCTCCTTAAATTGAATCTTCTGTAAGGGTGTCTCGCTATTATTTCTCAGTGCCCTGGTGAGTTGGGAGATGAGAACATCCTTTTTCTGGTGTTTAGGGTGAAAGCTACTAGCATGTAATAATGAATTTCGGTCAGTGGGTTTCTACTAAATCATTTTTCATTTCCCAGTAGATTGGGTAATTTTAGGGTGTCCGCTTGCTTTACATATATGGATATTACATATATGTATTTGTTCTACCATACTCCAAGTTGCCTGAAGTAAGTAGGGGATTTGTAGTTCTTCTCTAACATTGCATGGGTTTTCTATATATGGACTAAAATGATATTTGAGCAGAATAGATTTGAGTTACAGATTTAGTAACTTAGTTATGTATGTATTTTTGGATAAACAAAATCATATTAGGAATATGGTAAACATAACTATCTGGCTCTAATTGTGTTCTTTTTGGTCCACATATGGTTAACTCTGGCTTTAATTGTTCCTGATTGTCTGGGCAAATGTACGATATTAGGGATTCATCATTAGCAGCCTTATGTAGGGAAATACCCGGTGAGTCTGCTGCTGCGCAAGATAGTTGTTTACTTGTTGCCGATAGCAACAGTGCTATGAGTCATTGCGCTTAACACTTGACATGCGCACAGCAGCACCGGATACTCCCTACCCTCTTACCATTATGCCGTTGGAGGCCTTGACGTTGCTATGGCAACGCCGTGCCATGCGTCATCACGCTAGGCACGATCAGCGTGTCAGCGTGATGTCACTAGTGGACCTCCAGGATGGCGGTACGGAGGTTTGGCGGCAAAACATAGGGAGTTTGGTTAAGTATATAATTATGTGTTTTTAACTATGTACATATTGATCTTTTTGGGGTGTAGAGCTGCACTCTGTTTGTGTGTTGTTTGTACTTTGACATTGATAAAGGCACAATGCAGTGCCGAAACGTTTGTCTATTTTAACCTGATGAAATACATTTTTACATTTTATCATAAAGTCCAGTGAGTGCCTGCTGTTTGGATACATTGGGATGGATAATTGCAGTACACCGTGGCAATGGCTGATAGCTTGATTGTGCAATCCTTACATTGACGTTGTTTTATATATATATATATATATATATATATATATAAAAATATATATATATACATGTAATTTTATTTTAAGATTAAGATCTCAAATCTTCTTAGTCTACACCTTTGTGATTCAGAACATGGATAGCACATGTTTATATTTAGTGTTAATTTCAAAAACAATCATCAAGTGATACACACATGAGAACTCTTAAATGTTCCATGTACTCAGATTTTATGAATAATTTCTAAATACAGATACTAAAATGTAATTATTACTCATTGATAATTCAAAATTTCATTTGCATGCTTCATCAAAATAATGTAATTCATAACTTTGGTTTAGGATCTCTTTTATGCAACATTGATGTGTGTCCTTGAGCAACAGTAATATATGTTAGAATATTGGATTTTAATGTGTACACAGCATATTATGTTTTACAGAGCTTGATGTAACACGTGTGATGGAGGAGGAAGTGGCTCTCTTGGATTCTGATGGTACGTCAAATATATACAGGGAGTGCAGAATTATTAGGCAAGTTGTATTTTTGAGGATTAATTTTATTATTGCACAACAACCATGTTCTCAATGAACCCAAAAAACTCATTAATATCAAAGCTGAATATTTTTGGAAGTAGTTTTTAGTTTGTTTTTAGTTTTAGCTATTTTAGGGGGATATCTGTGTGTGCAGGTGACTATTACTGTGCATAATTATTAGGCAACTTAACAAAAAACAAATATATACCCATTTCAATTATTTATTTTTACCAGTGAAACCAATATAACATCTCAACATTCACAAATATACATTTCTGACATTCAAAAACAAAACAAAAACAAATCAGTGACCAATATAGCCACCTTTCTTTGCAAGGACACTCAAAAGCCTGCCATCCATGGATTCTGTCAGTGTTTTGATCTGTTCACCATCAACATTGCGTGCAGCAGCAACCACAGCCTCCCAGACACTGTTCAGAGAGGTGTACTGTTTTCCCTCCTTGTAAATCTCACATTTGATGATGGACCACAGGTTCTCAATGGGGTTCAGATCAGGTGAACAAGGAGGCCATGTCATTAGATTTTCTTCTTTTATACCCTTTCTTGCCAGCCACGCTGTGGAGTACTTGGACGCGTGTGATGGAGCATTGTCCTGCATGAAAATCATGTTTTTCTTGAAGGATGCAGACTTCTTCCTGTACCACTGCTTGAAGAAGGTGTCTTCCAGAAACTGGCAGTAGGACTGGGAGTTGAGCTTGACTCCATCCTCAACCCGAAAAGGCCCCACAAGCTCATCTTTGATGATACCAGCCCAAACCAGTACTCCACCTCCACCTTGCTGGCGTCTGAGTCGGACTGGAGCTCTCTGCCCTTTACCAATCCAGCCACGGGCCCATCCATCTGGCCCATCAAGACTCACTCTCATTTCATCAGTCCATAAAACCTTAGAAAAATCAGTCTTGAGATATTTCTTGGCCCAGTCTTGACGTTTCAGCTTGTGTGTCTTGTTCAGTGGTGGTCGTCTTTCAGCCTTTCTTACCTTGGCCATGTCTCTGAGTATTGCACACCTTGTGCTTTTGGGCACTCCAGTGATGTTGCAGCTCTGAAATATGGCCAAACTGGTGGCAAGTGGCATCTTGGCAGCTGCACGCTTGACTTTTCTCAGTTCATGGGCAGTTACTTTGCGCCTTGGTTTTTCCACACGCTTCTTGCGACCCTGTTGACTATTTTGAATGAAACGCTTGATTGTTCGATGATCACACTTCAGATGCTTTGCAATTTTAAGAGTGCTGCATCCCTCTGCAAGATATCTCACTATTTTTGACTTTTCTGAGCCTGTCAAGTCCTTCTTTTGACCCATTTTGCCAAAGGAAAGGAAGTTGCCTAATAATTATGCACACCTGATATAGGGTGTTGATGTCATTAGACCACACCCCTTCTCATTACAGAGATGCACATCACCTAATATGCTTAATTGGTAGTAGGCTTTCGAGCCTATACAGCTTGGAGTAAGACAACATGCATAAAGAGGATGATGTGGTCAAAATACTCATTTGCTTTATAATTCTGCACTCCCTGTATAACATGCCTCGAACATGTATTATTGTGTAAAAAACATTCTCTTGGCTGACATAGCTAGCAGCATTCAGCTAGAGCTCTCTACGGAGTTTCATATATAGATTAAAGTAAAGAGTGTGAAAGTGCCCAGAAAACCCAATTTGAGATATATACCACTAGATAGGTTGCTGGTAACCTTATTAGAAGTGGAAACTTTTTGCCATAACAGCGGAGTTTGGTGCTGGAGGAGAGAGCGATTTTGGGTGCGAGGGCGCCTACAGCATGTCAGACATTCGGTTCTGAGCTTCTCTTTCCATTTAATCTCTGCTGGCCGAAAGAAGAAGCAAGCCCGATAGTGACAGGTCATTGACAGATGCGGAGACCAGGACCACATTGTTGGTGAGTTCTACAAGTGACCGGCCGATCAGAAGATTTGACACTGACACGCGACAGCGCTCTTACCACTGAGCCCTACACGACTACACTTGTTGTTATTTCTGCTCCGGAGGGTCGGGGATCCGCTCCGGAGCCTTGCTAGCCTCTACACTTAGGAGATTAGCACACTGCACAGCGCATCTCATGAGAAGGAGATAAGGAGGCCTCATCTGACACACGCAGCTGAACAACTCTCAGTAAGTAGCTGCGGATTCATTATAGCTGCAAGATAGCAGTTTTACTCTGTCAATGCTGGTGTCCTATTATTTAACTCTGCCTGAATTCATCTGAAAGGGTCAATAATACACACATTGTTATCTTGGCTCCCTGCCACACACTCTCCAAGCAGTGGCGCAAAACCACCATTTTGACTGCTTTCATTTCTGAGCGCTGTTGTGGGAAGCTCAGGCTTGCCTTAAGAATAGCACCTCCAATTATATCACTTAACACAATCAGAGACTAAATGAGAGTAACTTACCCCTCTTGAGTTAATTATATCATTACATAAAGGATAGTGTGTCATATACAGATACGTATCAGTGTCAATAAATAGAGTTGCTGCTGATTCCCTGACCACGTGGAGAACTGCATAGAATATGGTCACTCTGTCAATGCTGCAGCAATAAATTACAAATTAACAAGTAACAGTTTGCAAGTTTACCATCTATATTGAATATTACCTAACCCATAAAAAGCTTCTACATATTCTCTTATACTCACATTGCAGAGGTGGCAATATTAGTACATCTTTTCATTGTTATAATCCCCACTTAGTAGAGGAAATAAAATCTACAAGATTAAGTTGGAATACAACAATTGAACTGCCTCTTAGTCTTTTTCTACAGCCATTGTCTTGATCTCCAGCATCCTTTTGCTTTTTGTTTAAGAAATTTGACATCTGTCTTCAGAAGATATAAATGGCCCTTTGTTTTATGGAATTACTCCATTGCTTCTACAGTGCATAAACTCACTCCAGGAACCTTTAGAGGAATCGGTAAACCCATTCTGTACATAGAACTGGCAATATCAATATAGACTTATATGTAAGACTTGGCAACATCTGATCTCATTATCACATATCCAGTAACCACAGGCTGCTGCGCCAGCCTTATTGTCCTCAGAATCACGAGCTGAGGTGGAGTGTAATTTTTGCCTTAACCTGTCATTGCTTCCCCAGGGCTCCAGAGAATTGTCTTGCAGTTGATTGGTAATAGTCCACTATTGCAAACATATTCTATCCTCAGGAAACTTGCATTTGTATCTTTTTTGCTAGTGTGTTCTCTCCTTCCCTTTCCCGCCAGTCCTGAGCAGGCGGGTCATACCCTCTCTCCCTGCCCCAGACCGTCGTAGAGCGACAACTCCCCTGGGAGAGGACCACATTAGGTCCTTAATAATTGAAATCAGACAACCTATATATAGTATTGGATTGGTATTTACCGTTTATATTGAGTATATCTGAATATATTGATACTGTTAAGTTAAATAGATACATGTCCTACCTCATTATTTTTCTTTCAGGTACATTTGTTCTCTGCCTATGCTTGGTACAGTGAAAATGTGCTAAATCATTAATTAGAAGGTGGTTTGGGACCCCAATTTGAACACGACACAGGAGGGTTTCTGGTCTAGCAGCTTACATAAATATTAATACATTTGTTTTCACCCACCATAATGTCTCACTCCAACAGGAAAAAACTCAGACAAACAGATGCTCCTAAGAGAACGGTAGCAGACCACTTTCATACTAAATTTACTGCCGAGAGGGACTTATCAGATGATGACTCAAGAGATTCTCCCACGAGACAAGAAGAAGAAAGTATGACACATTCCTCTGGACCTAGAACCTCGGATAACAACGAAACATCATCTCTTAGAGAACTTATCAATTCTATATCAGCCAAAATGGATACTCATCACACTTCTACGAAACTGGAACTCAAGTCATCAGTAGCTGAACTTAAAAGAGACATAGCCACACTTGGTGAAAGATCAGATATCTTAGAGCGTAAACATGAAGATCTTGCTACAGATCATTCAAATCTTCTATCATACACTCAAACTCTAGCAGAGCTAATATCTGAACTAGAAGGTAAATTAGCGGATCTTGAGGATAGATCCCGACGCAACAATGTTCGCATCAGAGGAATACCCGAGAGTATTACTGCGACTGAACTTCCTCAATATCTGATGACTATGTTTGTTGCTCTGCTGAATAGTCCTCAAGACACAGACTACAGGATTGATAGGGCTCACAGAGCCTTGAGAGCACGTAATGTTAACCAGGCACAACCTAGAGATGTCATTGTCTGGCTACACTATTACGACTTTAAAGAAAAAATCCTGAAAGCGGCCTTCCTTAACAAAGAACTGCCTGAACCATACAAAGAGATCCTGTTTTTCCCGGACCTTTCCACGCATACGCTTGCTAAAAGAAGATCCTTTTTTCCAGTCACTCAGTGTTTACGCAAACACTCCATAAAATACAGGTGGGGTTTTCCAGTAAAACTCTTCTTCCAATTTGATGGCAACACATATACGATCTTTTCCCTCAAACAAGGAATGGAGGTAATGGGGAAACTAGACCTCCTTCAGAAATCCCCCTCGGCTCTGTCTTCTAACCTTGATCCACAGATAGGTCCAAGAAAAGATCCTGCACAAGGTTCCTCTTCTCAACCTCATCCTCCTCTGCTTAGGGCCTCTGCCCTGGAGTGGGCTCCAAAAGCCAGACGCTTACCTCCCCCTTCTAAAAGGAGAACTCTATCTGACCAGGAACCCTCTTGAAGTGGTAGATGGGCCCAACCTTGGTATGTCCTACTTATAGTTGAGAATGTTAATAATACGGTTTCTCTCCTTTCTATCGGCTAGATTTAGAGTTTTGTCGGTAACGACCCGCGTAGCTAACGCTGGCTTTTTTCTGGCCGCACCATAAAAATAACTCTGGTATTGAGAGTCCACATAAAGGCTGTGTTAGGCTCCAAAAAAGGAGCGTAGAGCATATTTAACGCAGCTTCAACTCTCGATACCAGAGTTGCTTACGGACGCGGCCAGCCTCAAAAACGTGCTCGTGCACGATTCCCCCATAGGAAACAATGGGGCTGTTTGAGCTGAAAAAAAACCTAACACCTGCAAAAAAGCCGCGTTCAGCTCCTAACGCAGCCCCATTGTTTGCTATGGAGAAACACTTCCTACGTCTGCACCTAACACCCTAACATGTACCCCGAGTCTAAACACCCCTAGCCTTACACTTATTAACCCCTAATCTGCCGCCCCAGCTATCGCTGACCCCTGCATATTATTTTTAACCCCTAATCTGCCGCTCCGTAAACCGCCGCTACTTACATTATGCTTATGTACCCCTAATCTGCTGCCCCTAACACCGCCGACCCCTATATTATATTTATTAACCCCTAATCTGCCCCCCACAACGTCGCCTCCACCTGCCTACACTTATTAACCCCTAATCTGCCAAGCGGACCGCACTGCTATCATAATAAAGTTATTAACCCCTAATCCGCCTCACTAACCCTATAATAAATAGTATTAACCCCTAATCTGCCCTCCCTAACATCGCCGACACCTAACTTCAATTATTAACCCCTAATCTGCCGACCGGAGCTCACCGTTATTCTAATAAATGTATTAACCCCTAAAGCTAAGTCTAACCCTAACACTAACACCCCCCTAACTTAAATATAATTTAAATCTAACTAAATTAATTAACTCTTATTAAATATATTATTCCTATTTAAAGCTAAATACTTACCTGTAAAATAAATCCTAATATAGCTACAATATAAATTATAATTATATTATAGCTATTTTAGGATTAATATTTATTTTACAGGTAACTTTGTATTTATTTTAACCAGGTACAATAGCTATTAAATAGTTAAGAACTATTTAATAGCTAAAATGGTTAAAATAATTACAAAATTACCTGTAAAAGAAATCCTAACCTAAGTTACAATTAAACCTAACACTATACTATCATTAAATTAATTAAATAAAATACCTACAATTACCTACAATTAAACCTAACACTACACTATCAATACATTAATTAAATACAATACCTACAAATAACTACAATGAAATAAACTAACTAAAGTACAAAAAATAAAAAAGAACTAAGTTGCAAAAATTAAAAAAAATATTTACAAACATAAGAAAAATATTACAACAACTTTAAACTAATTACACCTACTCTAAGTCCCCTAATAAAATAACAAAGACCCCCAAAATAAAAAAATGCCCTATCCTATTCTAAATTACTAAAGTTCAAAGCTCTTTTACCTTACCAGCCCTGAACAGGGCCCTTTGCGGGGCATGCCCCAAGAAGTTCAGCTCTTTTGCCTGTAAAAAACCCCCACATACAATACCCCCCCCAACATTACAACCCACCACCCACATACCCCTAATCTAACCCAAACCCCCCTTAAATAAACCTAACACTAAGCCCCTGAAGATCATCCTACCTTGTCTTCACCTCACCGGGTATCACCGATTGGTCCTGGCTCCAAAATCTTCATCCAACCCAAGCGGGGGCTGGCGATCCATCATCCGGTGGCTGAAGAGGTCCAGAAGAGGCTCCAAAGTCTTCATCCTATCCGGGAAGAAGAGTAGATCCGGACCGGCAACCATCATCTTCCAAGCAGCATCTTCTATCTTCATCCGATGAGGAACGGCTCCATCCTGAAGACCTCCAGCGAGGACCCATCTTCATCCGGCGACGTCCAACTGAAGAATGACGGTTCCTTTAAGGGACGTCATCCAAGATGGCGTCCCTCGAATTCCGATTGGCTGATAGGATTCTATCAGCCAATCGGAATTAAGGTAGGAATATTCTGATTGGCTGATGGAATCAGCCAATCAGAATCAAGATAAATCCGATTGGCTGATCCAATCGGAATTTGAGGGACGCCATCTTGGATGACGTCCCTTAAAGGAACCGTCATTCTTCAGTTGGACGTCGCCGGATGAAGATGGGTCCGCGGTGGAGGTCTTCAGGATGGAGCCGGTCCTCATCGGATGAAGATAGAAGATGCCGCTTGGAAGATGATGGTTGCTGGTCCGGATCTACTCTTCTTCCCGGATAGGATGAAGACTTTGGAGCCTCTTCTGGACCTCTTCAGCTACCGGATGATGGATCGCCAGCCCCCGCTTGGGTTGGATGAAGATTTTGGAGCCAGGACCAATCGGTGATACCCGGTGAGGTGAAGACAAGGTAGGATGATCTTCAGGGGCTTAGTGTTAGGTTTATTTAAGGGGGGTTTGGGTTAGATTAGGGGTATGTGGGTGGTGGGTTGTAATGTTGGGGGGGGGGTATTGTATGTGGGGGTTTTTTACAGGCAAAAGAGCTGAACTTCTTGGGGCATGCCCGCAAAGGGCCCTGTTCAGGGCTGGTAAGGTAAAAGAGCTTTGAAGTTTAGTAATTTAGAATAGGGTAGGGCATTTTTTTATTTTGGGGGGCTTTGTTATTTTATTAGGGGGCTTAGAGTAGGTGTAATTAGTTTAAAATTGTTGCAATATTTTTCTTATGTTTGTAAATATTTTTTTATTTTTTGTAACTTAGTTCTTTTTTATTTTTTGTACTTTAGTTAGTTTATTTCATTGTAGTTATTTGTAGGTATTGTATTTAATTAATGTATTGATAGTGTAGTGTTAGGTTTAATTGTAGGTAATTGTAGGTATTTTATTTAATTAATTTAATGATAGTATAGTGTTAGGTTTAATTGTAACTTAGGTTAGGATTTCTTTTACAGGTAATTTTGTAATTATTTTAACTATTTTAGCTATTAAATAGTTCTTAACTATTTAATAGCTATTGTACCTGGTTAAAATAAATACAAAGTTACCTGTAAAATAAATATTAATCCTAAAATAGCTATAATATAATTATAATTTATATTGTAGCTATATTAGGATTTATTTTACAGGTAAGTATTTAGCTTTAAATAGGAATAATTTATTTAATAAGAGTTAATTAATTTAGTTAGATTTAAATTATATTTAAGTTAGGGGGGGTGTTAGTGTTAGGGTTAGACTTAGCTTTAGGGGTTAATACATTTATTAGAATAGCGGTGAGCTCCGGTCGGCAGATTAGGGGTTAATAATTGAAGTTAGGTGTCGGCGATGTTAGGGAGGGCAGATTAGGGGTTAATACTATTTATTATAGGGTTAGTGAGGCGGATTAGGGGTTAATAACTTTATTATAGTAGCGGTGCGGTCCGCTCGGCAGATTAGGGGTTAATAAATGTAGGCAGGTGGAGGGGACGTTGAGGGGGGCAGATTAGGGGTTAATAAATATAATATAGGGGTCGGCGGTGTTAGGGGCAGCAGATTAGGGGTACATAAGGATAACTTAAGTAGCGGCGCTTTGCGGTCGGCAGATTAGGGGTTAATTATTGTAGGTAGCTGGCTGCGATGTTGTGGGAGGCAGGTTAGGGGTTAATAAATATAATATAGGGGTCGGCGGTGTTAGAGGCAGCAGATTAGGGGTACATAAGGATAACGTAGGTGGCGGTCGGCAGATTAGGGGTTAAAAAAATTTAATAGAGTGGCGGCGATGTGGGGGGACCTCGGTTTAGGGGTACATAGGTAGTTTATGTGTGTTAGTGTACTTTAGAGCACAGTAGTTAAGAGCGTTATGAACCGGCGTTAGCCCAGAAAGCTCTTAACTACTGACTTTTTTCTGCGGCTGGAGTTTTGTCGTTAGAATTCTAACGCTCACTTCAGACACGACTCTAAATACCGGAGTTAGAAAAATCCCATTGAAAAGATAGGATACGCAATTGACGTAAGGGGATCTACGGTATGGAAAAGTCGCGGCTGAAAAGTGAGCGTTAGACCCTTTTTTGACTGACTCCAAATACCGGCGGTAGCCTAAAACCAGCGTTAGGAGCCTCTAACGCTGGTTTTCACGGCTACCGCCAAACTCCAAATCTAGGCCTATGCTTTTTAAGATACTATTCATTAGTAATAGTGATTTAGCATCACCAGGTTGTAATATGTACATCTGATGTTCAGTAACTTATCTGGAAAATTGAAGGTTGACAAGTAGTCTTAGTCACATTGGTTAAGCTATACTATTATCGTTTCATCCTAAAGTTGTACAATGTTAAAACATTATTATGTTAAAATATGTTTAAAGTTTATCTAATTTATTATGGTATGTCCAGATAAAGACTAAGGAGGGTTATTTCAAGGTTTGATATGACACCCCTCCCTCTTATTATCATCCTGGAGGTAGACATACTAATTATAAATGGGTACTTAATGAAAGTTTATGGAAAAATTCAAGAAGTTGATATATATCAGGCGAAACATTAGAGATCTTATTTTCTTCTCTAGCTTAACACTAACAGCTGATATTCGGAAAGGTAACTGTTTGTAATATATATAAGATATATGCAGGCTAGATGCCTATTCAGAAAACCCAGGTGTGTAGGCACTCTATGACTATTTCTCTTTTGAACACAATAGAGCTTGCTTAAGACTCCATATCAGATAGATAGGTGGAACCTTCTAGCACATACAGGTTATTCTTCCTACTATGAAATACATTTCTGTCTCCCTACCTGGGTGATATAGTAAGCTCAGCAGTACACGCACCAGAGAGAATAAGTTTATCTCAAATAGTTGTCTAATTCTCAACTCTCTAGAGTTGGGGTCCCACCCCCTCCACCTTCTTCTATTTTCTTTTCTGTACTATCCTAACATAAATCTCAAGTAATACACTCCGTAGTTAGTTTCAAGCCAATTAATCAGCAGCGTTGATTATCATCTTTTTTTTTTTTTTTTTTTTTCTTTATGGTCTTCCGCCCCCCCCTACTGGCAGTATTTAATAGACCATAACTGTTAATACTACTATCTTTATTGCTCACTCATACATTCTCAGTATTTCATCATTATACCTACATAGATCTATTATATATTTTTGAAGCGGTGCTTATCCGCTGACGTACCCCTAATTCCCCCCCTTTTCCGCTATATATTGAGTTCTTTGTATCAAGACCCACCGTTATTAAAAACAAAAAAGTAAGAAAGAAAGAGAGGAGGGAGAAAAAGGAGTAGGAAGGATAAAACAAGGATAATAGAGTGGAAAGGAAAAGTAAGAGAAAGCTAATAAGTAAACTGTTAAACTTTATCTCCAGCTAGTCAGTTTCCCCCTCCCTCTCCTCAGTTCCTTCCACCCCCTCCCCCCCCCCCCCCCCCCTCCTCCCCGCTCCCCCCCTTTTTTTTTTTTTTCTCCTCAAGCAAACATGCATCTTCAGGTGCTCACACATAACGTACAGGGTCTCAACTCCCCTACAAAACGAAGTCTTCTAGGTAAACACCTGAGAGAGACTAGAGTAGATGTGGCCTTCTTGCAGGAGACCCATTGGACCGGTTCACGCAATGTGCCATTCTCGATTAAAAATTTCCCAATATGGGCAGAGGCCTCGCACTCCTCCAAAACTAGGGGAGTGGCAATACTAATCAAAGCTGATATTAGAGTAGAAGTCTTATATAAGGAATCTGATCCAGGCGCTAGATATATGATTCTTATATGTAAATTGAATGATCATGTGTATACTTTAGCCTGTCTCTATGCCCCAAACTCCAAACAGATACCTTTTTTGAAAAAATTCTTAAAACTCCTTTTCAGGATTAGACAGGGCACGTTAATTTTGGGAGGGGACTTTAATCTAATCTGGGACCCGATGATTGATAGAAAGAGTTCAAAGCAACTCAGGTCTGACAGGTCAATATCCTCTTCAGCAATGGCATTTAGGTCATTAATGACGCAATATAATCTTTATGATGCATGGCACTCCTATCACACAATAGACCAGGACTTTACCTATTACTCTAAATCACACTCTATGTTCTCAAGAATTGACTACATCTTTGTAGAAGCTTCCTCCCTAGATGAAATCACTAGCATCAAGATAGGTGCAATAGCTTGGTCTGATCATGACCCAGTAGTAGCCTCATTTTCAAACCCGGTGAGAGCCCCTAGAAGTAAATGGAAATACCCAAACTGGTTAGTTGCGATCCCCAAGATAAGAGAAGAAATGGAGAATAAACTAAAGGAGTTTCTCCAGATAAATGACAACGGACAGGGTAAAGCCCAAATAATTTGGGCCTCCTTAAAAGCCTACGCTAGAGGCTGCTTGATCAAAAAAGCTGCTCATCATAAAAAGGACACAGGTAGCTCATTGGCAGAACTTACTTGTTTATATAGACTCCAACTAGCAGAACAGAAACGAAACCATACTCAGTCAGGTGCTAAATCATTAGAAACCATCAAAAAGGAACTACTTACCTTGGAATTAAGTAAAGTACAAAAAAAAACCTCAGTCAATTTAAACAAAAATTCTATTACCATAGCAATAAAGCCAATACCCTACTTGCTGCAAAACTTAGAGGCAGGCAGGCCCAGAGAATTATTCCCTCAATCACATATAATAACAGACTAGCAATAGCTCCAAAAGATATTGGAAAGATGTTTAAATTGTACTATACTAGCTTATATAATATACAGGAAGAGTCGGTTCCATACACCCTATCTATCCTAGAGATCCGAGAATTTTTATCTGAGCTAGGATTACCAAGAATAGACGATAAAGCCTCAGATATTCTAGGCGCAACTATTACGGTTGAGGAAGTGATACAAGTAGTAGGACAATTAAAAAATGACAAGGCCCCAGGACCGGATGGCTTCACGGAAAAGTTTTTTAAAAACTTTTGGCGTCCTTCTCTATCCTATCCTAGCTAGGACCTTCAATGAATTTATGACCACAGGCTCATGCCTTGAGGAATTTTTATTAGATGAAATTATAACCATTTTAAAGCCCAATAAAGATCTCCAATTGTGCCAAAGCTACAGACCCATTTCATTGATTGATATAGATACTAAGCTATATTCTAAAATTCTTGCAAATAGACTTTCTAGAATAATAGGCGAGATTGTTCACATAGATCAAGTAGGTTTTATACCTCACCGAGAAGGCCCAGATAATACGCGTCATATTTTATCCACCTTGTTTGAAGCTAAAGCTCAGGGGATCCCTTTCCTGGCCCTGTCTCTAGATGCTGAAAAGGCATTTGACAGGGTCAGGTGGGATTATCTTTGGGAAGTACTTTGATTCTTCTGACTCCCACCTGCTTTTATAAAAGCAACCCGTGTCCTATATTCCAATCCGCAAGCCATAGTTAGTGGACCGGGTTTTAAATCTGAATCATTTCATATTCTAAATGGGACCAGACAGGGGTGCCCCCTGTCTCCTCTCCTATTTGCCCTCTCCATCGAGCCCTTAGCTCAGGCCATAAGAATAAACAAAGATATTAGTGGGATACAGATAGGAAATTCCTGTCATAAAATAGCTCTTTTTGCTGATGATATTACGCTACTACTCACCTCACCCACTACTTCTGTACCATCATTATTCAAAACGATTGAGAGATTCTCACAATGCAGTTTTTATAAACTAAATCTGACCAAAACAGAGGCTTTGTCTGTCGGTATTCCTACCCCGCAACTATACAGCCTAAAAAAGAAATATGCTTTTAATTGGTCTCCTACATTTATCAAACATTTAGGTATTTATCTAAGCCCCTGTCTAGAGGACATGATTTCCAGAAATTTTTCAGATCGCTTGTCGGAATTTAAGAAACTACTGGAGAGTTGGGAATTTAGGGAATTCTCGTGGACAGGTAGGATAGCTGCTATTAAAATGTCCCTGCTCCCTAAATTGACATACCTGTTTAGATGCATTCCTTTGTCTGTTCCTAGGCCCCTACTGAACAAGTATCAACGTATCATTAATGCTTATATCTGGATGGGCAAAAGGCCTAGAATAGCATCCTCAATCATTCAACGACCTATCTTAAGGGGCGGTCTAGCATCCCCAAGTGTCCTTTCATATCACGATGCAGCGAGGCTCGCTCACATTCTAGGCTGGAGCATCAAAGATAATTTTTACAGGTGGCAAGAGATTGAACAATCCTGGCTTCCCAAGGGAATCTCTTTGTCGGATCTACCTTGGATCCCAACACATATGAGACAAACATTGAAAATATATCACCCACTATTGATTGATGCTTTAAAACTGTGGGATCAAAAAAAGAATGTAATATCCATTTCCCTGCACCCTTCGCCAGCCCATAGTATCCGAAGTGTCCTGATCACTCTTTCCCAGACCCATATTAGGGCCTGGGGCGAGACAGCAGAACTTCCAATTGAGGCACTTCTGAATAGAGGTTCTCCAATCTCTTTTGAGGAAGCTAAACTGAATTTTTTTCTTCCTAACTCCCTACACTTCGAATTTCTCAGACTAGTTAGTTTCTTGAGATCATGGGGCCTCACAGGACAGATGGTGAGGGTATTGACTAAATGGGAATATAGATGGTATGCTCATAAAACATCTAAGAGAACTCTCTCATTTAACTATAACCTTCTATTATCCCCGACAGACCCAATCAAACTAAACCAATTTAGAGCTTGGGAAAGAGAGCTTGGGGTGGATATAGAGATAGACACTTGGTTGAAAGAGATAGGTAGATCCAAAAGATATTTACACTGTGCAACACTATGGGAGCTGTACTATAAAACGGTCACTAGATGGCACCTTGTCCCGGTCTCTCTAAACAAATACTATAGGTCTTCTTCGCCCCTCTGCTGGAGAAATTGTGGCAATCTGGGTACTCATATACATATCTGGTGGGAGTGCCCTAGAATCACAGGTTTATGGAGAAGTGTTTCACAGCTACTTAATGATATGGGATTGTACGTCCCTCTACACCCGTCCATGGGTCTCCTGCATCAGGGCAACCTAGAGTGCTCGGAACATGATAGAGCTTTGATTCTTTATGTCCTAGTAGCTACAAAATTAGCTATAGCCCGGGAATGGAAACAGCCTTCCCCCCCATCATTGAAGAAAGTAAAATATATTGTTGAATACATTAAAAACATGGAGAAATATGTATATAGCTCAATGAATAAACTAGACACTTACTTCATGATCTGGAGCCGATGGATAGAGTTAGAAGAAGCTAGATCTTAGAAGTAACTGTCATATATCCTCCTGCCTCCCACATTCCCCACTAAAGAAACGGGAAATCGATGAGAAACATTACCCCCCCACCCTTTTTTTTCCCCTCCTCACCCCCCCCTCTACTTCTCTGTACATTAGAATCCCTATCCTTTTCCACATATGCATATCCTCCCTAGACAAAGTAATAGAATACTAGTCAATAAAGAAAGGTTAAACTAATTTGGATATGTCTGTATTAATACAGTCTATTATATATTTAGGTCAACATGTAACTACAAGGTTCTCTTGGAAGGTGTCATGACACGAGAGACTGGGATAACAGTTACAATTATTATGTCGCTATTAAAAATATATAAAAAGTTGGTTTTTCGATAATATATTAATGGCTAACAGATGTGAAACTGTTTTGAATTGTCTTGCAGTACAGTTATTCTCTGTAAATGTAATATACTATTCTTGTGCCATATGTTTTGATTGTTATTGCAAAAAACCATCAATAAAAAAAAAAACATTCTCTTGAAGAAAAAGTATACAGCTTTGTCCCTTTAAAAAGTATTATTCCAATTTTTTGACAATACACTACTGCTCCCCTTTCTATATAATGCATCATGAACATATGTTTTTAATTTTCTTACATTTATGTATGATTTGTCATTAATGACATCATGATGTCACATGCATATTCCATGCAAAACCCAAAAAATCATCTTCTGATTG